>NC_066555.1:873750-893750 GCF_024679095.1 Eriocheir sinensis
CCTTACGTCACAGTGCCAGACTCACCCGCCTCGCAGCGCTCCCCCGTGAAGCCTGGCGCACACTGGCACTCCCCGGTGACGTGGTGGCACTCCCCGCCGCTCACACACTCGCACACCCCGCGGCACCCCTCACCCCACGACCCTGGGGGAGGGAGATTGATAGATTAATTGATAGATATATAGATATATAGATAGAGAGGGAATAATATTGAGTAAGAATAAATGACTGACTGACTGACTGACTGACTGACTGACTGACTGACTGACTGACTGACTGACTGACTGATTGACTGACTGACTGACTGACTGACTGACTGACTGACTGACTGACTAAATACTTAAATGACTGACTGACTGACTGATTGACTGACTAACTGATTGATCGACTGATTGACAAACTAACTGACTGACTGACTGACTAAACACTTAAATGAATGACTGACCAACTGACTGACTTACTGACTGACTGACTGACTAAACACTTAAACGATTGACTGACTAACTGACTGACTGACTGACTGACTGACTGACTGACTGACTGACTCTAAAATTGTTCTAAGCTTATAGAAGAAAGATATTACACACACACACACACACACACACACACACACACACACACACACACCTGGTTGGCACTCCCTGTTGCAGTGTTGCCCTCGCCAGCCCGGGGCACAAGTACAGACACCCGTGGCGGGGTCACAGCGCCCCCCGTTGTGGCACCGGCACTCCAACAGGCACTCTGGCCCGTACCTCCCCGGTGGGCACTCTGTGGGGGGGGAGAGAAAAGGGAGAAGAAAGAAAAGAAAGGGAAAGAGGCGGGGCAGAAGGGAGGATTGAAGGAAGGAAGAAGGAAAGAGGAAGATGTGAAAGGAAGGAAGGAAGGAAGGAAGGAAGGAAGGAAGGAAGGAAGGAAGATGGTTGAAGAGGAACGGAAGGAAGGAAGAAAGGAAGGAAGATGGTTGAAGAGGAACGGAAGGAAGGAAGGAAGGAAGGAAGATGGTTGAAGAGGAACGGAAGGAAGGAAGGAAGGAAGGAAGGAAGGAAGGAAGGAAGATGGTTGAAGAGGAACGGAAGGAAGGAAGGAAGGAAGATGGTTGAAGAGGAACGAAAGGAAGGAAGGAAGGAAGGAAGGTAGCAGAAGAGGAAGGGAAGGAATGAAGGGTGACAAGAAGGGAAGGAAAAAAAGAGAGCGGTAGAGGAGTGAAGGAAGGAACGAAGGAAGGAGATAAATAAAGGAAGGAAAGGAAATAAAAAAGGCAGAAGAGGAGGGAAGAAAAACAGACATTAGGGTAGCGAGGAATGGGAGGAGAGAAGAAGGAAGTTATTTAAGTGGATATCGTAAAATAAAACATCATTGCACATTACTATATATTCCCCGTACCAGAAGTAATTTAAGTGGCTATCGTAAAAAAACCCATCATTACACATTACTATATATTCCCCGTACCAGAAGTAATTTAAGTGGATATCGTAAAAGAAAACATCATTACACATTACTATATATTCCCCGTACCAGAAGTAATTTAAGTGGATATCGTATAAGAAAACATCATTACACATTACTACATATTCCCCGTACCCCCATTTCCCCCCCTCCCCCTCACTCACCGTCCTCGCAGAAGTCCCCCACGCGGCCCGGGGGACACATGCAGGCGCCGGTTACGTGGTGGCAGGGCGCGCCGTGCTCACACCGACACACGCCCTCACACCGCGCCCCGAACCGTCCCTCCGCACACCGGTCGCCGCACGTGGGCCCTGTGAACCCCGCGGGGCACACACACGCCCCCGAGGCCCTGTCGCATGACCCCCCGTTGTGGCACAGGCAGGCGTGTTGGCACTCCTCACCCCACCGATCCTGCGGGCACGGGGGGAGGCCGACGTCTGGAAAATAAGAATAAGAATAAGAAAGATAAATAAAACGCAAAGGGACGGGGAAAGGAGGAAAAATATAGAAATGGAAAATAAATATGCAAAGTTCTTAACACGATATCATCACCACCTCTGTCATTGCGCCACCACCACCACCACCATCACCCACCTTCCTCACACCTGGGTCCGCTTCGCCCCGGGGGACACAGGCACACTCCGGTGGTGGGGTCGCACGGGGCGGCGCCGCAGTCACAGCCCCGCCGACACTCCGGCCCCCATGACCCCGCGGGGCATGGCTCTTCACAGGAGGCCCCGCGCCACCCTGGGGGAATGGGAGTGTTATTGTTGTTGTTGTGGTTATTATTACCATTATTATTATTATTATTGTTATTATTATTATTATTATTATTATTATTGTTATTATTATTAGTGTCCTCCGCCTACTACTACTACTACTACTACTACTACTACTACTACCACCACCACCACCACCATTAACACCACTATCACCACCACCACCCTCCCCCCTCCCCCCTTCCCCCCACCACCTACCCGGGGCACAGGTGCACTCCCCCGTGGCTGGCTCGCAGGTCGCCCCGTTGGCACAGGTGCAGGTCAGGTCACAGTCCGGCCCGTAACGACCCACGGGGCAGCCTGCAACACACAAACGAACATACATACATACCTGTCACACACACCTGGGGGGATTACCTGGTGGGACTGTTTATAACGCTACCATGACCTTGTGTGTCCCTGGGGTTAAATACGGGTCATTGTAGGTCATTGATGGCTTACTGTGGGTCATTGTACATCACTATATCTCCTTCATAAAAGCGTGGTATTATTCAATCTACTATGACCTCGTGTGTCCCTGGAATTAGTATGGGTCATTTTAGGTCAATGACGGCTTGGTATGACTCACTATATTGTTCATTGTGCCTCGCTTTGGTTCTCTGTAATTCAGTATAACTCATTGTACTTCCCTGTTCATCACTGTACCTCACTTTGCCTCACTATAACTCATTCTGCTTTAACTCCCTTCAGCTCATTGTACCACACTTCTCCTCACTATAACTAACTCATTGTGATTCATTCATGCTTATTTTAACTCCATGCAGCTCCCCTTCGTAAGCCAACATAATTCCTACACACAACGCGGCATACTCACGTCGCGCGCACTCCCCGGTCACCCTGTCGCAGAGGCCGCCGCCGGGACACTGGCAGGGCAGCGCGCAGTCCGGCCCGTGGCGCCCCGGAGCACACGGCTGCCCGCAGTAGTGGCCAGTGAAGCCCGCACGGCACTCACACCTGGGGAGGATGGGGGAAGGGGGGAGATAAAGATAGATAGATAGATAGGTAGGTAGATAGAAAGATAGATAGATAGACAGACAGACAGATAATTAATCAATACCTGACGTGCCATGAAACAGTGAACTTGAAATTTGAAACTATCTCTTTAAATTTGAAACTGTCTGGAAACGTGAAACTGCCCCTGTAATGCCTGACATACCATGAAACAATGAAATCGAAATATGAAACGGCCCTTGGAAACATGAAACTGTCCCTGGAAACATGAAACTGTCCCTGGAAACATGAAACTGTCCCTGGAAACATGAAACTGTCCCTGGAAACATGAAACTGTCCCTGGAAACATGAAACTGTCCCTGGAAACATGAAACTGTCCCTGGAAACATGAAACTGTCCCTGGAAACATGAAACTGTCCCTGGAAACATGAAACTGTCCCTGGCATACCTAGAAGAGTGCCAACGAGTGCCAAGCCTGACCTTCCAACTAAAAAAGGCAAAACAAGCACCAAAATATAACTGAAATAGTAAAATAAAAACAGTGCCACGTGTAGTGTCACCTTATAGTGCCACTGTGAGTGCCTGGCGTGCCTTACCTGCCCGTGACGGGGTGGCAGGTGGCGTCGTGCAGGCAGCGGCACTGGCGGCGGCAGTCCTGGCCCCAGCGACCCAGGCCACACGGCTCGCCACACCCAGGACCCTGCGGCACACCCAGGGGCGTCAGGACGGGGGGTGGGTTGGACAGGGGACGGGAAGGAAGGAGGCAGGAGAAGGGGGAAAGGCACTAATATATATAAGATCATATAGATAGGAATGATTTTTTTTTACAGCTAAGGAGACAGTTCAAGGGCGTAAAGAAAAATATTAAAAAAAGCCCGCTACTTACTGCTCCTGAATAGAGGTCAAAGGAGTGGCCAAAAAGAGAGGTCAATTTCGGGAGGAGAGGTGTCCTGATACCCTCCTCTTGAAAGAGTTCAAATCGTAGGCAGGAAAGCACTAATGTATATAGCATCATGTAGATGGGAATGAATGCACTAATGTATATAGGATCATGTAGATGGTAATGAATGCACTAATGTATATAGCATCATGTAGATAGGAATGAATGCACTAATGTATATAGGATCATATAGATATAAATGAATGTACTAATGTATATAGCATCATGTAGATAGAAATGAATGCACTAATGTATTTAGGATCATGCAGATAGGAATGAAAGGAATGTAGGCGTTAAAACACAAGCTCTGTATGGCGCCATCTACATTCTTTTCATTCCTATCTACATGATCCTATATACATTAGTGTCTTGCAAGGGGAGAAAAAACAAGCTAAAAAACAAAGACTGGAGTATATATGGTCGCCGTTCACTTAAGTTGGTCCAGAAGCCCCGCCCCCTCCTCCATAGCCACGGGAGCTGATTGGCTGGATGAAATGGAGCTTGGCGGGAGGGAAGGGGCGATGGGGGGGGCTTCTGGACCAACTTAGCGTGTGGTAACTTTTAGCTGCCATGATAGTAACACAGTTGTTCCTTCAGCCACCCACCATACGGCCGGCAGGACAGCGGCACTCCCCGGTCTCAGGGTCACACGTGGCGAGGTTCTGGCACTGGCACTCCTGAAGGCAGCTGGCACCCCACCGGCCCTCCTCACACTCTGCGGCACACACACACACACACACACACACACACACACAATGAAAAAGAAGATTAGATTGAGGTAGTATTTAACTTCAAATTAAAAATAAAAAAGAGTCATAATAGTTATTGTGTAAAAATTTTCTATATGATTGATTATATTTTTTGTCGTTTCCTCCAAATCACTTTATATTTATTTTTTCTTTTCTTTTTCTTTTTATTTATTTAATCTTTCTTAAGCAAAGGAGTCAGTTCAAGGGCATAAAAAAGGTAACAAATGTGAAGAAAAAGCCCGCTACTCACTGCTCCTATAAAGAGTTAAAGGAGTGGCCGAAAGATAGCTCAGTTTCGGAATCTACGTTATGAATGTCCTTGTATCATGTTTACTGAGCTAAAAACTTCTAAAGTCATCCTACACAGACTCACCAGTGCTCTCAGCTGCGTAACAGAAAAAACGAGCGAAAGTTAAAAGAGACGAGGAGACAGACGATTGGATAACAGCTATGTCCAGAATGAGTGACTAAAACATTGATGAAGGGAGAGCTACCGGGTTGATTACTCTATCGAATTGGCTACTAGGGAATGATTAGGTAAGAAGTAAGAGTGTACGAGGGAATATTAGAGGAGGATGAGAGACTAAAACATTGATGAAGGGAGAGCTACCGGGTTGATTACTCTATCGAATTGGCTACTAGGGAATGATTAAGTAAAAGTAAGAGTGTACGAGGGAATATTAGAGGAGGATGAGAGACTAAATCATTGATGAAGGGAGAGCTACCGGGTTGATTACTTTATCGAATTGGCTACTAGGGAATGATTAAGTAAGAAGTCAGAGTGTACGAGGGGGTATTAGAGGAGGATGAGAGACTAAAACATTGATTAAGGGAGAGCTACCGGGTTGATTACTTTATCGAATTGGCTACTAGGGAATGATTAAGTAAAAAGTAAGAGTGTATGAAGGAATATTAGAGGAGGATGAGTGAGTAAAACATTGATGAAGAGAGAGCTACCGGGTTGATTACTTTATCGAATTGGCTACTAGGGAATGATTAAGTAAGAAGTCAGAGTGTACGAGGGGGTATTAGAGGAGGATGAGAGACTAAAACATTGATTAAGGGAGAGCTATCGGGTTGATTACTTTATCGAATTGGCTACTAGGGAATGATTAAGTAAAAAGTAAGAGTGTACGAGGGAATATTAGAGGAGGATGAGTGACTAAATCATTGATGAAGGGAGAGCTACCGGGTTGATTACTCTATCGAATTGGCTACTAGGGAATGATTAAGTAAGAAGTAAGAGTGTATGAGGGAATATTAGAGGAGGATGAGTGAGTAAATCATTGATGAAGAGAGAGCTATCGGGTTGATTACTCTATCGAATTGGCTACTAGGGAATGATTAAGTAAAAGTAAGAGTGTACGAGGGGATAGTAGAGAAAAATATTCGATTTATTTAAATATACGCGTTTATTTGATATTTCTAGAGAGATGACTGCGAAGCTTATTAGATAATGTTAGGTTAGGGGAAAGTCTAAACGTTCATAATTGGAAGAACATTAAGATATCTATATATATTCACCTTAAGGAAGCTGAAGTCTTAATCAACGCACTTTAAACGCCCCCCGACAAGCTCGTTACAGTACCAAATCAGGTTATGTTAGAGAGTACAATGAAATTAAACTCATGTGATGTATTTTAGCGAAAGAACTACAAGGTCATGTTAGGAAATATAAGTTTGTGGAAAGAGAAGAACCCCATAAGTAGAAGAGCAACAGGAAATGTATCAAATTAAGTTACATTAGTGATTTGAATTCTATTAAACTCAAAATTATTATCACTTGCATTCCATCGTGCCATGTTAACAGTGCCTCCGCCATGCCACAAACGCCTGAGTGCCAAGTATTGCCGCCACCACCACCACCACCGCGGTCATGCCTTACAGACGCTGCAGTGCCATGTTAGTGCCACAGTCCCACCTTCATGCCATTATCCCCGCGTTAGTGCCATAAGAGGACCACCGAAACACGACTTTAGTGCCATTAGGAAGTCCCTTAAATAAATGTTAGTGCTGTCATCTCTGTCAGACCGTTAGTGCCATTCAGTGCCACTATGCCCTTCCCTTCAGTGCCAAATTAGTGTTACCAAGCCTCCATTTTAGTACCATATCAGTGCCACAAAATCATAGACTCTATACTTGATGAAAGCTTAAGACTTTAGTGCCATAGTAGTGCCATCTAAACTTGAGTGCCATATTAGTGCCATAAAAATTCCAGTGCTATATTAGTCCCATCATCTTAGTGCCATCTTAGTGCCATACTCGTGCCATATTAGTGCTTCCATTTAGTGTCTTAAAACTTTAGTGCCATATTAGTGCCAACGCGTCAGTGCCATATTCGTGCTTTCATTTTAGTGCCATAGTGCCAACGCATCAATGCCATAGAGTGCCACCACCGGCCACTCACTCTGGAGGCATCGCGGCCCCTTCCTCCCCGCGGGGCAGAGGCACTCCCCCGTCACAGGGTCACACGCGCGCCCCTCCTTACACTGGCACTGCTGGAGGCACCCCTGGCCGAAGTACCCCGCCCCGCACGCTGAAGAAGGGGGGGATGGGGGGGGGGTTACTCAAGGGGGTGGGCGACGTGTGTGTGTGTGTGTGTGTGTGTGTGTGTGTGTGTGTTTGTGAGTGTGTGTGTGGTTTAAGTTTCTAAGAGTGAGAGGGAGAGGGGGGGAGGGAGGGGGTTGGGAGGGGGAATGATCAGAGGATGTTTAGAAGAGCAATTTTAGACTACCGTATAAGGCTGAAGAACTGATGTGTGTGTGTGTGTGTGTGTGTGTGTGTGTGTGTGTGTGTGTGTGTGTGTGTGTGTGTGTGTGTGTGTGTGTGTGTGTGTGTGTGTGTGTGTGTGTGTGTGTGTGTAACAGTAATAATAATAATTTTCAGGTATTAAATCTATTGGGTATTTCAAAAACATACAAAAAAGAGAATACTCCACCCCCAGTGTCCAGTGCCCCTGTGTGTATGCCCCCTAACAACACCCCCGTGGCCTTGCATACTCACGTTTGTCACAGTTATCCCCTGTGAGCCCCGGGAGACAGTGGTGCAGGCAGGTCCCGGTGGATGGGTGGCAGGGGGCACCCTCCGCACATTGGCACTCCCTGGCACACCCGGGACCCCAGCGACCCTCGGGGCACTCCTCTGCGCAGGTGGCACCCACATAACCCGGTTGGCACTCACACGCCCCGCTCTGGGTGATGAGATGTAGGATGGGTGACGGGGTGGGGGAAGGGCAAGATGAGGTGGGTGAGTGGGTGATGGAAGGGGTGATAGGGGTGGAAAGGGAGGGTGAGGTGAAGGGGTGGAGAAAGGGGGAGATGGAGGTTGGTGATGGGGGTGATGGGGTTTTAAGAAGGGGGAATGAAGGGGAAGGGGAGGAGTGAAGAGGGGAAGGATTGGTATGGGTGTGGTGAAGGGGATGGTGGTGATGGTGATGGTGGTGATGGTGATGGTGGTGATGGTGGTGATGGTCATTGTCATTTTCATGTTTATTGTTCATCTTCACTCCTCCTTCGTTTCATTTTCCTCCTCCTCCTCCTCCTCCTCCTCCTCTTCCTCCTATTCATCATCATCATCATCATCATCATTACCCTCCCTCCTCCCCCCCTCCTCACCGTGGGGTCGCACCGCAGGGTGGTCCGTGGCTGGCACTGGCACTGGTGGCGGCAGTTGGGTCCCCAGGTGAGGGCGGGGCAGGGCAGCATGCAGGAGGGCCCGAAGTGGCCGGGGTCGCACTCGCAGAAACCGAAGATCTTGTTGCAGCGCTTGTTAGGGCATCCAGGGGGGCAGCGGCGCCGGCACGTACGCCCGTAGAACCCTGGGAGGAGGGGGGGGGGGGCGTGTGTCAGGGTGTGTATGTACGTATGTGTGTGTATGTGTGTATGTGTGAATGGCAAGTACATACACACATACATACACATTTCCTACGCGATAAACACATATATAAAAATGCAGATAGGAGTGGATATTAGATTACCACCCCCTCACACACACACACACACACACACACACACACACACACACACACACACACACACACACACACACACACACACACACACACACACCTGCGGGACAGCCATCCTCACACAGGATGCCGGAGACGCCCGGGGGACACGTGCAGGCCCCGGTCACGGCGTCGCAAGTGCCGCCGTTCTGGCACTGACACGCCTGCGAGAGAGAGAGAGAGAGAGAGAGAGAGAGAGAGAGAGAGAGAGAGAGGGAGAGGGAGAGGGAGAGGGACGGTGCCACGGAGGAAGAACTATTGAGTGCCATGTCTCAGTGCCACGTGCAAAGTATGTGCCACAATAAAGAATAATGAGACAGAGAAATGATGACTAACTTAACATAATGAGAAACAATGATAGCTAATAATGACAAATAATGAAGTATAATGAATGATAAATGATAGAGATAATGAAATACAATGAACACAGCGAATAACAACGATTAGTACTGATGATAAAGAGGAATACAATGACCATAGAGAAAGCGATTAGCGATAAGGTTCAATGGATATAATGAGAGATAGTTGCTTACCTGGAGACACCCTTCCCCGTAGGTGCCATGAGGACAGGGCAGGTGGCACTCCGGAGGGCCAGTTCGACCAGGGGGGCACGCTGGGGAGAGGGGGCAGGGGGGGAGAGGGGAAGGGGGGTTGTATTAGTAGTGGTGTTAACGATACTTTTACTACTACTACTACTACTACTACTACTACTACTACTACTACTACTACTACTATTTCTACTACTTTTATTATCATTATTTTCATTATTATTTTCATCTTCATTATACTGACTGTGGAAGGTTGTTGTGGTAGTGATGTTGATAGCGTTCTCTTCTTCTTCTCTTCTTCCTCCTCCTCCTCCTCCTCCTCCTCTGATGGTGTTGTCCTCCTCCTTGTCTTCTTTGTCTTCCTCTTCCTCGTGTCCTCTCTTCCACCATTCCTCTTCTATGATTACTTCTTCCTCTTTCTTCTTCCATATATCTCCTCCTCCTCCTCCACCTCTTCCTGGGTGCTCCTCCTCTTCCTCTTCTTCTGGCCTCGTGTCTTCTTCTTCCTCCGCCTCCCTCCTGTCTTCCTCCATCTTCCTCTCTTCCTCCACGTCTAATGCCTCCTTCCCCTCCTTACCTGGAGAGAAAGTTTCCTCCTCCTCTTCTTCTTGTGTCCTGTTTGTCTCCAAAATGCTCCACCAGGGTTTTTCTTCTCCTCCTCCTCCTCCTCCTCTTCCTCCTCCTCCTCCTTCCTCTGGTCTTCCTCCTTCTTCTTCTGGTCCTGGTCTTCCTCCTCCACTTCCTCCTCCTCCTATATCTACTCCCTCTTCCTCTTCTCTTCCTCCTCCTCCTCCTCCTCCTCCCTCTGGTCTTCCTCCTCCTTCTTCTTCTGGTCTTGGTCTTCCTCCTCCACTACCTCCTCCTCCTATATCTACTCCCTCTTCCTCTTCTCTTCCTCCTCCTCCTCCTCCTCCTCTTCCACCTCCTCCTCCTATTCCATTTTCCTCTTCTATCCCATCAATTCCTCTTCCTCCTCCACTTCCCTCTCCTCCTCCTCCTCCTCCTCCTCCAAATGTAGTCTCTTGCTCCACCCTCCATGTCCACTCCTCCTCCACTTGACCAGGCCTCCGCCTCCCTCCCGGCCTCCCCTCCTCCTCCTCCTCCTTCTTCTCCTCCTCCTCTCCCTCCACTTCATTTGTTCTAAACTTCCTATCTTCGTAAGTGGTAACATTTCTCTCATCCACCTGCTTTATCCACCATCTTCTTCCTCCTCCTTCTTCTTCCTCTTCCTCTTCCTCTCCTCCTCCTCCTCCTCCTCCGTTTATTTCTTCTTCTTCTTCTTCTTCTTTATCTATTTGTGTAGGGATTCTAAAATCTTTGTCTCTATCTCCTTCTATTCTTCCTCCTCCTCCTCCTCCTCCTCCTCCTCCTCTTCCTCCTCCTCCTACTATTATATCTATTCTTCCTCCTTCTCCTACTCTTTCTACTCCTCCTCCTCGTACTCTTTCTCCTCCTATCCCTATTATTCTTCCTCCTCCTCCTCCTCCTCCTCCTTCTTCTTCTTCTTCTCCTCCTTCCCCTCCTCTCCCTCCTTTCCCTACTTCCCTATCTGTTTCTTCCCCTCCTCCTCCTCCTCCTCCTCCTTCTTCTTTTCCTGGCCTATCCACGTCTTCCTCTCCTCCTCTTCCTCCTCCTTCTCCTCCTCCTCCTCCTCTTCCTATATCAGTTCTATCTCTTTCTCTATCCCCGCCTATTCCTCCTCTTCCTCCTCCTCCTTCTCTTCCGCTATCGTCTTCTCTTCCTCCTCCTCCTCCTCCTCCTCCTCCTCCTCCTCCTCCTCTTCCTAGTCCTATTTCCACTCTTCCTCCGGGTCCCATCCATTCTCTTCCTCCTTCTCCTATCACGACTTGTCCAGTCCCTGTAAAACCTCCTCCTCCTCCTCTTCCTCCTCCTCTTCCTCCTCCTCCGCCTTTTCTATCCATCCAAGTGTCCTTAATAATTATCATTGCGTCAAAATTATCTCTTCCCCATCCTCTTCTCTTCCCTTCTTCCTCTTCCTCCTCCCCTCTCCTCCCCTTCCCTCCATACCTCCATCCCTCTTCCCCCTCCTTCTCTTCCTTCCATTTCTGCCCCCCATGTCCTCCTCGCCATCCTCCTCCTCCTCTTCCACCTTCTCCTATTCTTCCTCCTTCTTCTCTTCTTCCTCCTCCTCCTCCTACTGTCAGCTCGCCACCTCCGAATACTAACCCTCCTTCTCCTCTTCCTCCTCCACCTCCTCTTCCTATCCAGTCTATTCCCCCTCTTCCTTCTCCTCCTCCTCCTCCTCCTCCTCCCTCATCTCTTCTTCCTCCTCCTTCCGGGATCGCTACTCCTCCTGGCGTTGGGGTCTCTTCCTCCTCCTCCTCCTTCTCCTCCTCCTTCTGGAAGACCGTCAGGCTCTCTTCCGTATCAAAGCTCTTACGTCCAGTCACTGTAAGGGTGATAATTGCAGTAGTAGTAGTGGTAGTAGTAGTAGTAGTAGTAGTAGCTGTAGTTGTTGTTGTTGTTGTTGTTGTCGTTGTTGTTGTAGTAGTAGTAGTGGTGGGTGGTGGTAGTAGTAGTAGTAGTAGTAGTAGTAGTAGTAGTAGTAATATGTATGTATGTATAATAGTAGTAGTAGTAGTAGTAGTAGTAGTAGTAGTAGTAGAAGTAGAAGGAGTAGTAGAAGTATTCGTATATATATTAGTAATAGTAGAAACGGTAGAAACAATAATAACAATAATATATACAGATTACTTAATACTAATGTGGTGTTGATGATGGCGGTGGTGATGGCGGTGGTGATGGCGGTGGTGATGGCGGTGGTGATGGCGGTGGTGGTGATGGCGGTGGTGGTGATGGCGGTGGTGATGGCGGTGGTGATGGCGGTGGTGATGGCGAGAGAGAGAGAGAGAGAGAGAGAGAGAGAGAGAGAGAGAGAGAGAGAGAGAGAGAGAGAGAGAGAGAGAGAGAGAGAGAGAGAGGTGATGGAGAGTGAGAGATGGAGGTGGTGATGGAGAGAGAGTGATGGCGGTGGTGATGGCGGTGGTGGTGATGGCGGTGGTGATGGCGGTGGTGGTGATGGTGGTGATGGCGGTGGTGGTGATGAAGATATTTAGAAGGGTACAGTTGATAGTGGTGATGGTGGTGTTAGAGGAGAGAGGAGAGAGAGAGAGAGAGAGAGAGAGAGAGAGAGAGAGAGAGAGAGAGAGAGAGAGAGAGAGAGAGAGAGAGAGAGAGAGAGAGAGAGAGAGAGAGAGAGAGAGAGAGAGAGAGAGAGAGAGAGAGAGAGAGAGAGAGAGAGAGAGAGAGAGAGAGAGAGAGAGAGAGAGAGAGAGAGAGAGAGAGAGAGAGAGAGAGAGAGATTTACACAGATTTACATAGAAAATCAGACCACACAGACCCCATGGTCCAGACTAGGTGGTCTGTCCTTAAACCTAAGTGATTCTACATTAATCAGAAGGCTTCAAAACGTTGCATTTCAACTCTAGTTAATGTTAAGTTCAAGGAAGTGACGGTTAGAAAGAAAGAAAGAAAGAAAGAAAGAAAGAAAGAAAGACCAAAGAAATGAAAGAAATAAAGAAAGACCAAAGAAATTAAAGAAAGAAAAAAAGAAAGGAAGAAAGAAAGAAAGACCAAAGAAATGAAAGAAAGAAAGAAAGAAAGACCAAAGAAATGAATGAAAGAAAGAAAGAAAGAAAGGAAGAAAGAAAGAAGGACCAAAGAAATGAATGCAAGAAAGAAAGAAAGAAAAACCAAAGAAATGAATGAAAGAAAGAAAGAAAGAAAAACCAAAGAAAAGAAAGAAAGAAAGAAAAAAGAAACTAGTCTGTCTATAATGATCCTAATAACCACAACAACAGTATCAGTACATATATTAAGCAGGAGCACTCTCTCTATAACAGCAGCAGAATGTATATATATAACAGTCGCAGCATTGCCTCTAACACCAGCACGAGCCTTGCCGCTAACCTGTACAGCGCCGCGGGCCTTGCAGGATGTACCCCCTTCTGCAGGAGCACGTGTAGGAGCCGGGGGTATTGTGGCAGTGGTGATGGCAGCCTGACGCGCCTCCCCTGCACTCATCCACGTCTGGGGGGGAGGGAGGGAAGGGGGAGGGGTTAGGGGGGTGTATGGTGATCGCTGGTTGTGGTGGTCGAAGGAAAGCGTGGTGATCGGTTGGTGGAAGTGAGGGGCCGCTCTCTTTCTCTCTATCTCTTTCTCTTTTGTTACTTTCATTTCTCAATTCCCTTTTCCTTTTTTTTCTTCCATCTCTACCCTTTTCTTCTCTTCCCTCCTCCTCATCCCTTCACTTCTTCCTTCCCATCCATCACTACCCTTCCACTTCCCCTCCTTTCTTATCCCTTCCATCTTTCCTCTCCTTTTTTCATCCTTTTTATCTCTCCACTTCACCTCGTCTGTCCCATCTCTCCAGTTCCCTCATTTCTTTCAACTCTTCCTTCCTTCATTCGTCCCTTCCATTTCCCTCAATCCTCCCTTACCCTTCCATTTTTTTTTTTTTATGTCTCTGCCTATTGCCCCGGTAGGCTTGCTTAAGGGGCCTGGATGGTATTCGGCCCCGGCCCGTCATGGCGCAGGCAAGTGTTTATAGTGGCGCCATCTTCTCTTCCATATCCCCTCTCTCCTCCTCTCTCTCCTTCCTCCCTTTTCCCTCCCTCCCTACCCTTTCTCCTTAACCACCTCCTCCCTGCATGGCTCACCTGTGCAGGAGTATCCGTCAGCGCTGAGGGTGAAACCGGCGCGGCAGGTGCATGTGTAGCCCCCGGGCGTGTTGCTGCACCCATGCTGGCACCGATGGGCACCCCGCCGGCACTCGTCCACGTCCTGGGGGGGGGGGGAGGGGAGAGGTGAGAGGTGGAGGTGAGGAGAGTTAGGGAGAGGAAGGAAAGGGATGGTATGAGTAAGGAGAGTGATTGGAAGAAAGAAGGGGAGAGGAGGAAGGGTAAAGGAGTGGAGATAGAAAAAGCGAAGAAGGAAGGGAAGGGGAAGGGGAGGAGAGGGGGGAGAGGAGGAGGTGAGGAGAGTTAGGGGGAGGAAGGAAAGGGAGGGTATGAGTAAGGAGAGTGATTGGAAGAAAGAAGGGGAGAGGAGGGAAAGTAAAGGAGTGGAAATAGAAAAATAGAAGAAGGAAGGGAAGGGGGAGGGGAGGAGAGTTAGGGGGAGGAAGGAGAGGGATGGTATGAGGAAGGATAGTGATTGGAAGAAAGAAGGGGAGAGGAGGAAGGGTAAAGGAGTGGAGATAGACCTGCTTATGAGAGTGTCACTTAAGCAATAGTTATGAGAGGGGTTGTTCCTACCTACACTCAGAATACTGCACTTCCCTACATTGAACTCCATCTGCCATTTATCCGCCCAATCATACAATCTGTTTAGTTCACTCTGGAGAATACTAGCGTCCTGATCCGACTCAATTACTCTCCCTATCCTTCCTTCCCTCTCCTTCTCCCAGCTCCCTATCCTCCTTCAACTATCCCTTCCCCATCTTTCCTTTCCCAACCCTTTCTTCCCTCCCCCCTCCTCATCGTTCCCCCGCTCACCTGACACGTCTTCCCGTCCTGCCTGAGGGTGTACCCGGGGCGGCAGGCGCAGACGGGGCCGTGGGGGGCGGGGTGACACAAGTGCTGGCACCCCCCTTTGTTAGCCGCGCACCAGTCCGTCACGCGCACACCTGGACGAGGGGGTAATAGGGGGGAGGTTAGTGGATTGGGACGTGGTGGTGGGGGGGGAGAAGAAAAGTGGAGGAGGAGGAGGAGGAGGGGTAGAGGGAGGTCAGTATGGGGGGGAGAAGGAGGTGGAGGAAAGGAAAAGAGAGAAGCGGAAGAGAAGAAGAGGAAGAGAAGGGAAGGGGAAGGATGGTGTGTGGGGAAGGAGGAGGAGGAGGAGGAGGTGGAGGAAGAGGAAAAGAAGAGAGAGAGGACTAGGGAAGAAGATGGTCGAGGGAAGAATAAGAAAGGGGAAGAGGAGGAAGAGAGGAGGAAGAGGGGAAGAGGAGGAGGTTAAGGATAGTGCGTGGGGAAGGAGAAGATGATCGAGGGAAGAGTAAGAAAGGGGAAGAGGAGGAAGAGAGGAGGAAGAGGGGAAGAGGAGGAGGAGGGGGAATATACCGTGGAGATAATGACTTAGATATGAGTGTTTGGGTGGATGGGGTACATGAAAAGGTGGTGGTGGTGGTGGAGGGGGTGGGGGGGGGGTGGAGGGTGGGGGGGGTTGATGGAAGCAGGAATCACACACCGTCACGCTTGCACCTGCTGCCGTATAATTAAGGTGTGTTGCAGGTGACACACACACACGAACACACACACACACACACACACACACACACACACACACACACACACACACACACACACACACACACACACACATTTTGACTCTTACATTCCTCTTCTCCTTCCCTCTTCACTTCCTCTCCTCTCATCTTCTTTCTCCTCCTCCTCCTCCTCCTCCTTCCTCTCACTCCCCTCCCTTCCCCTTTTCACCCCAATCTCTTCTTCTCTTTTCTCTCTCCCTCGCTTCCTCTTCCCCTTTTTCCCCTTTCCACCCCATCTTCTTTTTTCTCCTCTTCCCCTTCCCAACCCTTTCACTATCCTCCCTTACACCACCACCAATCTTCCCTTCTTCCCCTTCCTCATCCTCTTCCACCCCCAACCTTCTTTTCCTTCCACTTCTTCCCTCCTCCCCCTCACTCCCCTTCCACCCCAGCTCCCTTCCCCTTCCTCCCACTCTCCTCCCTTCCCCATTTCCACCCCAACCTCTTTCATTCCCTCTTCCCTCCACCCCCAACCTTCTTCCCCTTCCTCTCACTCTCCTCCCTTCCTTTCCCTTCCACATTCAACCTCCTTTCCCTTCCACCCCAACCTCTTTACTCTTTCCCTTCCTCTTCCTCAACCCCTTCCTCTTCCATCCCCTCTTCCCTCCACCCCCAACCCTCTTCCCCTTCCTCTCACTCCTCTCCCTTCCTTTCCATTCCCTTCCACCCCAACCTCCTTTCTCCTCCCCACCTTTAACCCCCAACCACTTCGTCTTCCTCACCCTCTTCCTCTCTAAACCCTCAACCTCCTTTTCCTCTCTCTTTTCCCTTCATCTTCCACATCCATTCTCTTTCCCCTCCCCTCCTCCCTCTTCTCATCCCCTCCCTTCCCTCCTCCCCCTCAACACTCACGTTTACAAGTCCGTCCGTCAGTGTCCAGTTCGAACCCCGCGTCGCAAACACACTGGTAGGACCCCCACGTGTTCTGGCAGCGGTGGTTGCACTGCGCGGCACCCCGGCACTCATCCACGTCCTGACACACCTTCCCGTCGGGCCCCAGGGTCAGGCCGGGGGGGCAAGAGCAGCGCGCCCGCCCCCCCTCCGCCGTGCAACGCCCCGAGCATCCCCCGTTGTCCACTTGGCAGGGGTCGTAGGCTCTGCACCGACGCCCGTCCTCGGCTAGCCTGAACCTGTGGCCGAGGGAGGGATAGGGGGTGGTTTGGGGTGGCTGACAGGCTGACTGAATGATTTACTGACTGATTAACTGGCTGACTGGTTGAATGATTGGCTGACTGGTTGAATGATTGGCTGACTGGTTGAATGATTGTCTGGCTGGTTGAATGACTGGCTGGCTGGTTGAATGATTGTCTGACTGGTTGAATGATTGTCTGACTGGTTGAATGATTGGCTGACTGGTTGAATGATTGTCTGACTGGTTGAATGACTGGCTGGCTGGTTGAATGATTGTCTGACTGGTTGAATGATTGGCTGACTGGTTGAATGATTGTCTGACTGGTTGAATGATTGGCTGACTGGTTGAATGATTGTCTGACTGGTTGAATGATTGGCTGACTGGTTGAATGATTGGCTGACTGGTTGAATGATTGGCTGACTGGTTAAAGGATTGGCTGACTGGTTGACTGGCTGAGGGGTTTAATGACTGAATGACTGACTGGATGAATAAAGAAGTGTCTGTCTGGATGGCTGATTGACTGACTAACCTACTGACTAGATAATTGACTAACTGAATAAGGGAATAACTATCTTAACTAACTGATTAACCAACGACCTGACTGGTTAACTGACTAACTGAGGACTAACTGACTAACTAACGAAATACCTAATTGACGAGCTAAATAACTACCTGACAAGTAATTAACTGACTAAATGACTGTCTGACTGACGGAGTGACAACCTAACTAACGAACTGGCTAACTAACTGTCCTATCAAACTGGCTGACTGTCTGACCGTAGGAGTAACTGACCCAGGGCGGCAGGAGCAAGTGACACCCCCGGGGGTCTGATGGCACCGATGTTGGCACCCTCCGTTCTGCATGTGGCATCGCGCGCGGGGGGTGGGGGGCGGCACACCTGGAGGGGGATGTTGAGGGAAGGGAGAAGGAAGTGAAGAAAGAGTCGAATAAGGGAGAGGGAGAGAGATTGGAGGGGAGATAAGAGGAAGGTGGAAGAAAATATAAGGAAAAAGAGGGAAGAGAAAAATACAAGAGAAATTCAAGTAGGGAAAAGGGAGAGAAGGAGAGAACATGCTCGGGAGAGGAGGAGGAGGAGGAGGAGGAGGAGGAAAGGAAACGAAAAAAATAGAAGAAAAGATAAGAAAGAAAAAAGATAATTAGTATATCACGTGACTTCTTATTATTCACCATTATTTAACACACACACACACACACACACACACACACACACACACACACACACACACACACACACACACATTTTGATATTTTTCTTTACGCCCTTGAACTGTCTCCTTAGCTGTAAAACACACACACACACACACACACACACACACACACACACACACACACACATCTCACTCCCTCCCACTCAGCTTTATAATATACCCCCATCCACTCGCCCTCCCACTCCCTCTCACTCCCTCTCCCTCCCACTCACAGGTCCGTCCGTCGGGGAGGAGTCTGTGTCCCTGGCGGCAGCGGCACTCGTAGGAGCCGGGCGTGTTGTGGCAGGCATGACCGCAGCCCCCGTTGTGATCCAGGCATTCGTCCACCTCTGCAAGGGTGAGTGTTACGAGGGCGTGTGAGTGAGGGGGAAGGAAGGGGAGGAACAGAGAGTCGGGGAGGAAAGGGAAAAAGAAGGGAGAGGAAAAGAGAGGAGGAGGGAAGGAAAGGGAAGAAGAGGGGAGAGGAAAAGGGAGGAAAGGAGAGGAGGAGGGAAGGAAAGGGAAAAAGAGGGGAGAGGAAAAGAGAGGAGGAAGGAAGGAGAGGGAAAAAGAGGGGAGAGGAATAGGGAGGAAAGGAGAGGAGGAGGGAATGAAAGGGAAAAAGAGGGGAGAGGAAAAGAGAGGAGGAAGGAAGGAAAGGGAAGAAGAGGGGAGAGGAATAGGGAGGAAAGGAGAGAAGGAGGGAAGGAAATTATCGCAGTGAGGAAAGAAATGACAGATAGATGAAGGAGTGAGGAAAGAAGAGAGGAGGAGGAGGAGGAGGAGGAGGAGGAGGAGGAAGCGGCGGAAATGATAGGTGGAGAGATGAAGGAGTGAGGAAAGAAAAGATGGAGATGAAAGGAGGAGGAGGAGGAGGAGGAGGAGGAGGAGGAGGAGGAGGAAGAGGAGGAGGAGGAGGAGGAAATAAACACACACCTTTCTGATTGGGGTATACAGGAGAGAGAGAGAGAGAGAGAGAGAGAGAGAGAGAGAGAGAGAGAGAGAGAGAGAGAGAGAGAGAGAGAGAGAGAGAGAGAGAGAGAGAGAGAGAGAGAGAGAGAGAGAGAGAGAGAGAGAGAGAGAGAGAGAGAGAGAGAGAGAGAGAGAGAGAGAGAGATTAGAAAGAGTTAGGAAAGAAAGAAGAGGACGAGAAGGAAGAGGAGGAGGAGGAGGAGGAGGAGGAGGAGGATAAAAGAAGGGTAGGAGGATTAAGAAAACAAGGTCGTGGTGAAGGATTAGATGTAAGAGGAAGAATGGGAGGAGGAGGAGGAGGAGGAAGAGGAGGAGGAGGAGGAGGAGGAGGAGGATTATACGTGAAAGAAGGAAAGAGGAGGAGAAGACAGGAGAGGAAGGAGGAGGAGGAGGAAGAAGAGTAGGAGGATTATGTGAAAGAAGGAAAGAGGAGAAGGAGAAAACAGGAGAGGAAGGAGGAGGAGGAGGAGGAGGAGGAGGAGGAGGAGGGTTAAGACTTGAGTGTTAAGAAGAGGAGGAGGAGGAGGAGGAGGAGGAGAAAAATAGTGCGGAAGGCGAAGAGAAAACAAAAAAGGAAGGAAAAAAAATAACCAAAAAAACAGAAATAGGAAACAAAGAAAAAGAAGAAGAAGAAGAAGAAGAAGAAGAAGAAGAAGAAGAAGAAGAAGAAAAAGAAGAAGAAGAAGAAGATAAAGAACACCAAGAACAAGATAAATAAAAGAAAAGGAAGAAAAAAAGATTAACCAAAAAAAACAGAAATAAGAAAAAAAGGAAAAGAAAAGGAAGAAGAAGAAGAAGAAGAAAAAAAGAAAAAGAACAAGAACAAGAACAAGATAAAGAACACCAAGAACAAGATAAAGAAAACAAAACAAAAACAAGTGAAGAAAGAAAAAAAGAAAGCAAATATATCCCCCAAAAATAAAATAAATATCCAGACCAAATAAACACAAACAAAAGATTAAAAAAAATATAAATAAATAA
>NC_066555.1:898750-908750 GCF_024679095.1 Eriocheir sinensis
CACTAAAATCAAACAAACAAACAAACACACAAACAAACGAACAAACAGGAACAGAAACGTACAGCACCAGAACACACACACAAAAAAACAAGAAATTAAAAAAACGAAAAAAAAAACATCTATGGGTCGGAGCGAACGTAAAACCAGTGACATACAACGAAGCGAACGCCGATGACCACTTCGCTAACGAGCCGAGACGGGGACGATGAAGGGGGGGAGGGGGGGGAGGAGAAGGGGGGGAAGGAGAGGGAGGACTGGTAAGGAAGAGAGAGAGAGAGAGAGAGAGAGAGAGAGAGAGAGAGAGAGAGAGAGAGAGAGAGAGAGAGAGAGAGAGAGAGAGAGAGAGAGAGAGAGAGAGAGAGAGAGAGAGAGAGAGAGAGAGAGAGAGAGAGAGAGAGAGAGAGAGAGAGAAGGAAATATGGTAGACAGAGGAAGGAAAAAAAAAGAAGAAAAAGGAAAGAAAATAAAAAAGGCAGGAAAATCAGAGAAGAAAAGAAGGCAAAGAAAAGGGAAATGAGAGAAATAGAAAGGACAGGAAGGTCAGAGAGAGAGAGAGAGAGAGAGAGAGAGAGAGAGAGATGGGGGGGGTAGTGTATTGGCGGGTGGAGTCGAATGTGAAGGGTGGGACGGGACGCTAAACAGTTTGTACCCAGAGCCAGGTATAGGTCAGTGTGTGTGTGTGTGTGTGTGTGTGTGTGTGTGTGTGTGTGCCGGGGGGGAGGGGGGAGTAGGGGCGGGGAAGGGGAAGGGCAGGTGTGACAGGTGGGATGCGCCGCTGATTACACCTGATATATTGCTATTGTTCCCTATCGTGTGTACTTCACCTCTAACTAATATATTTTATACCTGGTTGTCATCTGAGAATCTTGCTTTACTGTTTGTGTTATCAACTGAGGAGGAAGAGAAGAAATAAGAATATATTAATCAGGGTGATGGAGATGAGAAAATAAGAAAGGGAGAAATGCCTTGCCCGGCGGAGGAGGACCCGTCGGAGGTCTCTCTCTGTACTTACCGAATTGACAGACGGTTCCATAGTAGCCAGACGGACATACGCAGGTGTTGTAGATACAGTACCCGCCGTTGTAACACACCAGCCGCCCGTCAACACCAGTCACCTCCACGCCCAACACCCCCAACACCACCACCACCGCCCACAACACCCCACCTCCTCCTCTTCTCTCCTTCGCGTTATTCCTGCATATCTTTGGTTTGGTTTCTTCCTCTTCTTCCTTCTTCATCTTCATCTCCTCTTCTTCCTTCTTCTTCTTCTCCATGTTCGTCCTCGTCTTCATCTTCTTGAGGTCTGATGGTGATGGTGGTGGTGGTGGTTGAGGTGGTGATGGTGGTTGTGGTGACGTCATAGTTATGGGTTTGTTTTGACTGGGTTGATGGTTCTTAGTTTAGTTTTTATTATTGTTTTTGTTATTGTTATTTTCTTTTTTTATTTGGTGTTTTCACTCGCTCACTTTCTCACTTCACTTTTTGTTTTGTTTCTTTTTTCTTTATATATTTCGTCGTGTTTTTCTTTCTTTCTTTCTTTCTTTTCTTTTCTTTCTTTCTCTTCGTTTTTTCAATGTGTTTCTTTTATAATTCTTCGTGTTCTTGTTATTGTTGATGTTCTTGTTGTTCTTCCTTGTTATTTCATCTTGTTCTCCTCCTCCTCCTCCTCCTCCTCCTCCTCCTCTCTTCTTCCTTTTCCTCTTCTTCTCTCAAGGACTTTTAGAAGCGGTTTCCTCCTCTTCCTTCAACAGAGCGAGTGCCATTCTCTCTCTCTCTCTCTAATGTGTTTTATTGACTAGATTATTTTTTTTCTTATTTTTGATCTCATCCTTTCGTGTGTGTGTGTGTGTGTGTGTGTGTGTGTGTGTGTGTGTGTGTGTGTGTGTGTGTGTGTATGTGTGTTGACGGAATAATGTGTTGTCTGCTCTCTCTCTCTCTCTCTCTCTCTGGTGAATGATGAGTCTGAAAAAGAAAGAAAATAACATCTATTAGCGTTCATATTTCCTCCTCCTCCTCCTTCTCCTCCTCCTCTTCTTCCTCCTCCTCCTCCTCCTCCTCCTCCTCCTCCTCCTCCTCCTCATTATTATTTTCATCACCAACAATTAAGAAATCATATAAACACACACACACACACACACACACACACACACACACACACACACACACACACACACACACACACACACACACACACACACACACACACACACACACACACACACACGAAGAATGAAAAATATTGTTCTGTTTAGGAAGGACAAAGAAAAAAAGGGAAAACAAACAAACAAACAAACAAACACTAACAAAATAAACAGCAGAAATAATGTATGTTTGTATGTATGTATGTATGTATGTACGTGTGTATGTATGTATGTATATGAAGAGTGAAAGGAAATTTTAATGTTGAAATGAATAGGATAAGAGAGAGAGAGAGAGAGAGAGAGAGAGAGAGAGAGAGAGAGAGAGAGAGAGAGAGAGAGAGAGAGAGAGAGAGAGAGAGAGAGAGAGAATGAAACAAAGAGGAGTAAGTGAAAGGAAGATTGAAAGACTGGAAGTTAGAAAGGAAAAAAAATAAAAAAGAAGTAAAAGAAAGACTGAACGAATGAAAAATTGAAAGGCAGAAAGAAAGAAATTTTAAGAAACAAAAAAAAAATAATATAAGAAGAAGAAAGACAAGGAAAAGAGAGAAAGACAGAGGAAGAAGAGGAGGAAATTAACAGTAACAAAATGAAAAGAAAAAAAGAGAATGGGGATAAAAAAAGGAGGAGGAGGAAGAGGAGGAGGAGGAGGAGGAGGAGGAGGAGGAGGAGGAGGATGGACTTGCATGACGTGAAGGCAATCTTGTGATCCGATATGTGGGCGGGTTCCTTCTCTACCTCCTTCCTTCCTTCCCTCCTTCCTTCCCTCCTTCCTTCTTTCCCTCCTTCCTTCTTCTTCTCTCTTTCCTTCCTTCCTTCTTTCCCTCCTTCCTTCCCCTTCTCTCTTTCCTTCCCTCCTTCGTCCCTCTTCTCTCTTTCCTTCCTTCCTTCTTTCCCTCCTTCCTTCCCCTTCTCTCTTTCCTTCCTTCCTTCTTTCCCTCCTTCCTTCCCCTTCTCTCTTTCCTTCCCTCCTTCCTTCCTCTTCTCTCTTTCCTTCCTTCCTTCTTTCCCTCCTTCCTTCCCCTTCTCTCTTTCCTTCCTTCCTTCTTTTCCTCTTTCCTGCTTTCTCTTCTCTCTTTTCCGTCTCCCCTCCTTTTCTCCTTTCATCTATCCTTCTCTTCTTCCTTCTCTTCCTTCTTCCTTCCTTTTCTTCTCTCTCCTTTGCCTACCTTTCCTATTTTTCTTTGCATCCCTCCTTCCTTTCCTTCCTTCCTCCCCCTCTTTTCTTTCTCTCCTTACTCCCTTTCTTACTCTCTCTCCTTTCCTCTCTTCGTGTCTTTAACTTTTCCTCCCTTCTTTTCCCCCTTTTCCTTCCTTATTCTCTTTCTCCTTCTCCTCTCTTTTTTCTCTTTTTTTCTTCCCTCGTTTTTTCTACTTTTCCTTTTTCTCCTTTCTCCTTTTTTCCTCTTAATGTTTTTTTCTTCTTCTCTTAGTTATTCTTCCTTCTTTCCTTCCTTCCTTCCTTCCTTCCTTCATACAGTTTTTCGTCTTATCTCCCTTTTGCTTTTTCTTCTTTTTTCTTCCTTCTATCTCTCCACACATTTTCTTCGTCTCCTCCCTTTCCATCTTCCTCCATCTCTCTCCCTTCCTCTCTCCTCTTCCTTTCTTCCTCCCTCTCCTCCTCTTCATATCAATCTTACCGCATAATCTTTTTTTTTCCTTCTCATCTTCCTCCTCTTCTTTCTCTTCCTCCTCCTCCTTCTCTCCTTTCTTCCACTTTCGTATTTTTTTCTCCATTTTCTTCTTTCTTTCTCTTCGATTTCCTTCCCCTTTAATTTTGTTTTCTTTATTCCTTTCTCCTCCTTTCCTTCCTTCCTTCCTTCCTTCCTTCCTTCCTCCATTTATTTTCTTCATCACTCTTTGTCTTGTTAATCATTCTCTCTCTCTCTCTCTCTCTCTCTCACTCCCTCCCTCCTCCCCTCTCTCTCCCTCCCTCCTTCATTCATCTTTTAACCCTTCTCATATATCCATCTTCTCTTCTCCTTCCTTCCCTTTCTTCCTTCCTTCCTTCCTTTCTTTCTTTCTTCCCATCTTTCTTTTCCTCCCTTACTCCTGCTCTTCTCCTTGTTTTCTCTCTTCCTCCTTTCTCTTTTCTTTCTCTCTCTCTTCCTTCCATTCGTAATTATTTGTAAACACACGTGGAAACAGATAGATAGATAGATAGATAGATAAATAGATAAAGAAACAAATATATAAAATAGATGATTAAGAGAGAGAGAGAGAGAGAGAGAGAGAGAGAGAGAGAGAGAGAGAGAGAGAGAGAGAGAGAGAGAGAGAGAGAGAGAGAGAGAGAGAGAGAGAGAGACCCCTGTGTGTGTGTGTGTGCGTGTGTGTGTGTGTGTGTGTGGTTTCTCTGAAGAGGTTGGAATTGTTTATATTCGTGTTTTTTTGTGTGTGGGTTTTTTTTTTGTTTGATTTTGAGTTGAAACTTGAGAGAGGGAGTGAATGAGTGGGTTGTTGTTGTTGTTGTTGTTGTTGTTGTTGTTGTTGTTGTTGTTGTTGTTCCTCAAATCTTCCCATCCCTCACTCTCTCCCTATATCTTTCCTTTCTCCTATCCCTCCTTTCTTTATTTTCTCTATTCCTTTTTCACTTTCCCTTCCTTCCTTCATTCCCTTTCACTTCCTACACTTCTCTTCCCTCCCTTCTTCCCCCTTTCCCCTCCCTTCTTCCCCCTTTCCCCTCCCTTCTTCCCCCTTTCCCCCTTCTCTTTATGTCTCCTTTCTGCTTCGTCTCTCCCCCTTTCTTCTTCTCCTTCCTCGTAATTCCCCTTCCACTTCCTCCCCTTTCCTCTGTGTCATTCCCTTTCACTTCCCATCCTTCCCCTCCCTCCACTCTCCCCCCCCTCCCCTTCCTTCCCCCCTTCTCTTAACCCAAACAATATAAATGGCTTTGAATAGTGATAATAATAGAACTAGCTTTGTTTCGCTCAGTGGCATGTATAATAAAGGGGAAAATAGCAGTGTAGAAATTAGTGTTAAGGGACTGAAGAGAGACTGAGGGCCGTTGCTTAAGGATAGACGATGAGGCGAGGCGTTACTGTAAATATAAATTCGACCGCGGTAGGAGAAGTTGGGTGCCGGTTTTTAGAGATTCAAAGATGACTGACTAGAAGAGATTGAAATAGACTAAAGGCCATGATAAACGTTAGTGGTGTTAGATAAAGATAGACGAAGGGGTGAGGCGTTACTGTAAATATAAATTCGACCGCGGTAGGAGAAGTTGGGTGCCGGCCCTTAGGGGTTCAAAGATGACTGACTTGAAGAGATTAAAAGAGACTTAAGACCGTGATAAACGTTAGTGGTGTTGGATAAAGATAGACGATGAGACGAGGCGTTACTGTAAATATAAATTCGACCGCGGTAGGAGAAGTTGGGTGCCGGTTTTTAGAGATTCAAAGATGACTGACTTGAAGAGATTGAAAGAGACTTAAGGCCATGATAAACGTTAGCGGTGTTAGATAAAGATAGAGGAAGGGATGAGGCGTTACTGTAAATATAAATTCGACCGAGGTAGTTTAAGTTGGGGGGCGACTTTCAGAGGGGCCAAAAAATGATTGACATGAAGTACTTTGGC
Source organism: Eriocheir sinensis (assembly GCF_024679095.1). NCBI lineage: Eukaryota > Metazoa > Arthropoda > Malacostraca > Decapoda > Varunidae > Eriocheir > Eriocheir sinensis. The sequence continues at coordinate 904,463 of NC_066555.1, forward strand.
GTAGGTTATTAAAAAGTAAACCCAAACATTACAAGCGTTGAAGGCGTTGGATAAGGACAGACGAAGAAGCGAGGCGTTACTGTAAATATAAATTCGACCGAGGTAGCAGAAGTTGGGGGCCGACTTTCAGAGGGGCCAAAAATGACTGACTTGAAGTACTTTGGTGTAGGATATTAAAAAGTGAACCCAAACATTACAAGCGTTGAAGGCGTTGGATAAGGACAGACGAAGAAGCGAGGCGTTACTGTAAATATAAATTCAACCGTGGTAAAAGTTGGGGGCCGACTTTCAGAGGGGCCAAAAAATGATTGACATGAAGTACTTTGGTCGAGGTTATTAAATAGTGAACCCAAACAAGTGTCAGGGAAGAGTAAAGACGAATTTGTTAATCATATCATATTCGATGGTGGTGGTGGTGGTGGTGGTGGTGGTGATAGTGGTGGTGGTGATAGTGGTGATGAAAGGGAGGGGGTGTTAGTACCATTAATTTTAGTACTTAGATAGACTTAACAAGCAGACTACTGTACACACACACACACACACACACACACACACACACACACACACACACACACACACACACACACACACACACACACACACACACACGAAGGTATTCTCAAGAGCGTCTTTTATATCCTATCAAGAACCTTTCCTTCCCTCCCCTCTTCCCTCCCTTCCCTTCCTTCCTTCCTTCCTTCTCTCCCTTCCTTCCATTCATTGATACCTGTCTTTCCTCACCTCCTTCTCTCTCCCTCCTTCTTCTCTTCCTTCCTCCCATTCATACGTTTCTTTCATCGCCTCCTTCCTTCCTTCCTTCTTCTCTCCTTCCTTCACTTACTTCTTTTCTCCCTCCTTTTTTTGCTTTCTCTCTGTCTTCTTTCCTTCCTTTGGTGTCTTTCTCTCCTCCTTCGCTTCCTTCTCTTCTTCCTTCCTTCCTTCATTATTCATTGTTTTCTTTCCTTCTTTCATATTTTTTTGTCATTTTTCCCTCATTATTTTTCCTTCTTTCATTTCTTTCATCTTTCTGTCATTCTTTTCTTCCTTCCTTCCTTCCTTCCTTATTTTTTCATTAATTTTTTCTTTCCTTCCTTCCTTCCTTCCTTCCTTCTTCCTGTCTTTCCTACCTTCCTTCTTTCCTTCCTTTCCTTCCTTTCTTCTACCCTTCCTTTCTTTCTTATTTCCTTCCTTCCTTCTTCCTTCCCTCCTTCGTTCTTCTTCATTCCTTTTCTATCTCTCTTTTCTTTCTCTTCTTCCTCCTCCTCCTCCTCCTCCTCCTTCTTTTCTTATTTTTCTCTCCTTTCTCCTCCTATCTCTCTCCCTCCCTCCTTTCTGCCTCATTAACTCTTCTCTCCTTCCCTCCTCCCTCCTTCCTCTCTTTCCTCCTCCTCTTCCTCCCTTCCTCCTTCCCTCCTTCTTTCCTCCATTCATCACTTAATCTAATCTATTATTTTTCTGCATCATTACCATGGGTCTCTCTCTCTCTCTCTCTCTCTCTCTCTCTCTCTCTCTCGTAAGAAAGATTATAAGTATGCGAAGGCCAAAAGAGCGTAAAGAGGAGGAGGAGGAGGAGGAGGAGGAGGAGGAGGAGGAGGAGGAGGAGGAGGAGGAGAGAATAATGCAAGTAGGTAAGTAGGAAGAGTAGGTAATAGAAGAAGAATGTGGTCAGATAGGAGGAGGAGGAGGAGGAGGAAGAGGAGGAGGAGGAGGAGGAGGAGGAGGAGGAGGAGGAGGAAAAAAACAAAAATGAAAGAGGGGTAGATAAGAACAATGGGTTGGGCAAAAGGAGGAAGAAGAGGAAGAAGAAGAAGAAGAAGAGGAGGAGGAGGAGGAGGAGGAGGAGGAGGAGGAGGAGGAATAAGGGGAATGAATATAGGGAAAAAAAAGTGAAGAAGAGGAGAAGAAATAAATGAAGAAATTGGAATAGATTAGAAGATGAGGAAGAAGAAGAAGAAGAAGAAGAAGAAGAAGAAGAAGAAGAAAGAAATAGAAGAAAAAGAGAGGATAGGTTAGAAGAAGAAGAAGAAGAAGAACAAGAAGAACAAGAAGAAGAAGAAGAAGAAGAAGAAGAAGAAGGGAAAGGAGGAGGAATAGGAAGAATTAATATAGAGAAAAAAAAGATAAAGAAAAAGAAGAAAAAAATGAAGAAATAAGGATAGGTTAGAAAAGAAGAAGAAGAAGAAGAAGAAGAAGAAGAAGAAGACAAGTTAAGAAAGAAGAGTAATTGCAGCTCATCATCTTCCCTTCAATCTCCTCCTCCTCTCAAACTCTCCCTCACTAAAACAACTCCGTCATTAACAACTCAAAAAACAGCGTCAACCCCCAACCTCCATCTCCGTCAAATTCCCCACAAATCACGTCTCATTGTTTTTTCCACGCCTATTTGCGTCGCACTATTACCCAGAGAGAAAATTGGCGTGTTGGACGTAAGATTAACCCGTAACAGTGGTAAATGGAAAGATCGTACATAGGGAACTGCGTCTGGCGGGCTGGTGATAGCGTTGGTACTGATGTCAAGGGAACGGCCGAGGCAGGGAGAGCTTGTGAGGGAATGGGATAGGAAGGGAGAGCTTGTGAGGGAATGGGATAGGAAGGGAGAGCTTGTGAGGGAATGGGATAGGAAGGGAGAGCTTGTGAGGGAATGGGATAGGAAGGAGAGCCAGAGGGAATGGGATAGGAAGGGAGAGCTTGTGAGGGAATGGGATAGGAAGGGAGAGCTTGTGAGGGAATGGGATAGGAAGGGAGAGCTTGTGAGGGAATGGGATAGGAAGGGAGAGCTTGTGAGGGAATGGGATAGGAAGGGAGAGCTTGTGAGGGAATGGGATAGGAAGGGAGAGCTTGTGAGGGAATGGGATAGGAAGGGAGAGCTTGTGAGGTACTGGGATAAGAAGGGAGAGCTAGAGGTATGGGATAGGAAGGGAGAGCTTGTGAGGGAATGGGATAGGAAGGGAGAGCTTGTGAGGGAATGGGATAGGAAGGGAGAGCTTGTGAGGGAATGGGATAGGAAGGGAGAGCTTGTGAGGGAATGGGATAGGAAGGGAGAGCTTGTGAGGGAATGGGATAGGAGGGAGAGCTTGTGAGGAATGGGATAGGAAGGAGAGCTAGGGAATGGGATAGGAAGGAGAGCTTGAGATAATGGTTTAGGAAGGAGAGCTTGTAAGAGGAAGGGAAGGAATGGCGAGGAAGGGAGAGCTTGTAAGATGATGGTTAGGAGAGAGCTTGTAAGATAATGGGATAGGAAGGGAGAGCTTGTAAGATAATGGACTAGAAGGGAGAGCTTGTAAGATATGGCCTAGAAGGAGAGCTTGTAAGATATGGTTTAGGAAGGGAGAGCTTGTAAGATAATGGTTTAGGAAGGGAGAGCTTGTAAGATAATGGTTTAGGAAGGGAGAGCTTGTAAGATAATGGACTGGGAAGGGAGAGCTTGTAAGATATGGCCTAGGAAGGGAGAGCTTGTAAGATAATGGACTAGGAAGGGAGAGCTTGTAAGATAATGGACTAGGAAGGGAGAGCTTGTAAGATAATGGTCTAGGAAGGGAGAGCTTGTAAGATATGGACTAGGAAGGGAGAGCTTGTAAGATATGGCCTAGGAAGGGAGAGCTTGTAAGATAATGGACTAGGAAGGGAGAGCTTGTAAGATATGGCCTAGGAAGGGAGAGCTTGTAAGATAATGGACTAGGAAGGGAGAGCTTGTAAGATATGGTCTAGAAGGAGAGCTTGTAAGATATGGTCTAGGAAGGAGAGCTTAGATAATGGTCTAGGAAGGGAGAGCTTGTAAGATAAGGGAGCTGTAAGATAATGGACTAGGAGAGCTTGTAAGATAATGGACTAGGAAGGAGAGCTTGTAAGATAATGGAGAAGGAGAGCTTGTAAGATAATGGACTAGGAAGGGAGAGCTTGTAAGATAATGGTCTAGGAAGGGAGAGCTTGTAAGATAATGGACTAGGAAGGGAGAGCTTGTAAGATAATGGACTAGGAAGGGAGAGCTTGTAAGATAATGGTCTAGGAAGGGAGAGCTTGTAAGATAATGTTCTAGCAAGGAGAGCTTGTAAGATAATGGACTAGGAAGGAGAGCTTGTAAGATAATGGTCTAGGAAGGAGAGCTTGTAAGATAATGGATGAAGGAGAGCTTGTAAGATAATGGACTGGGAAGGGAGAGCTTGTAAGATAATGGACTGGGAAGGGAGAGCTTGTAAGATAATGGTCTAGGAAGGGAGAGCTTGTAAGATATGGCCTAGGAAGGGAGAGCTTGTAAGATAATGGTTTAGGAAGGGAGAGCTTGTAAGAT
>NC_066555.1:928750-946250 GCF_024679095.1 Eriocheir sinensis
GGGGAGGGAAGAGAAGGGAAGGAGGAAGGAAGGAAAGGAGGAGAAAGAGGAGGAAGGGGAAGGAAGAGGAAGGAGGAGGAGGAGGGAGGAAGGTAAGGGAGGTGAGGAAGTAATGGAAGGAGGAGGGGAAGAAAGGAGGAGGAGGGAAGGAGGAGGAAGGTAAGGGGAAGGGGAGGGAGGGAAGAAAGGAGAGGGAGGGGAAGGAGGAGGAGGAAGGTACGGCGGGGTGAGGGGAAGAAGGAGGGAGGAGGAAGAAAGGGGAGAGGGAGGAAGGAGGAAGAAGGTACTTAGGGTGAGGGAAGTAATGGGAGGAGGAGGGAAGAAAGGGAGGAGGAGGAGGAGGAAGGTAGGCAGGGTGAGGGAAGTAATGGGGAGGAGGGAAGAAATGAGGGGAAGGGAGGAGGAAGAGAAGGAAGGAAGGTAAGGAGGTGAAGGGATGGGGAGGAGGGAAGAAAGGGAGGAGGGAGGAGGGAAGCACCTGAGACGCCAGTGGGAAAGTCAACACCTTGTGATGCACCGTCAGTTGTGTGTGTGTGTGTGTGTGTGTGTGTGTGTTTGTGTGTGTGTGTGTGTGTGTGTGTGTGTGTGTGTGTGTGTGTGTGTGTGTGTGTGTGTGTGTGTGTGTGTGTGTGTGTGTGTGTGTGTGTTTCTCTGTCTCTCTCTCTCTCTAACTACAATATAATTACTGACGATGAAGTTTCTAAAGTTAGCAGTGATGTGACCCTCTCTCTCTCTCTCTCTCTCTCTGATTAAATGGTTGAAAGGATGGTTTCTCTCTCTCTCTCTCTCTCTCTCTCTCTCTCTCTCTCTCTCTCTCTCAGACCTGAGAGAGAGAGAGAGAGAGAGAGAGAGAGAGAGAGAGAGAGAGAGAGAGAGAGAGAGAGAGAGAGAGAGAGTGGGGGAAACAAAAATGAAACCAAGAATAAGAAGAAAAAAGGAAGAAGAGAAGGGAAGGAAGAGAGAAAGGGAAGGGAAGGAAAGGGGAAGGGAGGAAGGGAAGGGAAGGGAAGGGGAAGGGAAGGGAGAGAAGGGTGCGAAAGAGGTGCTTATTATTCTCTCCCTTCCTTCCCTCCATCCCTCCCTTCCTCTCCCTCTCTCCCTCCCCTTCCTTCCATACCTCCATCCCTTCCTTCCTTCCTCCCTCCTCTCTCTCCGTCCCTTTCCATACAGGGAAGGCGAATGGAGACGGAGGGAGGGAGGGAGAGAGGGAGGGAGGGAGAGAGAGATGCATTAAAGGGAAGTGTTTTGCATATTGAGAGAGAGAGAGAGAGAGAGAGAGAGAGAGAGAGAGAGAATAGATACAGGATAAGCCATTTCCTCGATACCTATTCTCGTAATCTAACCATTTCATCAGAGAGAGAGAGAGAGAGAGAGAGAGAGAGAGAGAGAGAGAGAGAGAGAGAGAGAATGTTTAGGCGATATCACTAACTTTAATTTCTCTCTCTATCTCTCTTTTCTTTCTTCATTCCATCTGTTATTATTTATACGTGTGATATCTGTCTGTCTGTCTGTCTGTCTGTCTGTTCAAGTTAATTTCTCACTTTTCAACGTCATTGGAAGGGGAGAGAGAGTTCCTCCTTTATCTCCCTCTCTCCCTCCCTCTTTCCCTCCCTTCCCTCCATTTCCCCTTTCCTTCCCGCTCTTTCTTCTCCTTTTTCTTCCCTTCTTTCTCGTCTTGGTCTTTTACTCATGCTTCTCCCTTCCTCCTCCTCCTCCTCCTCCTCCTCCTTCCTTCTTATCTATTTTTATTACTATTATATGGAGGAAACATTTAAGAGACTGAGTGTGTGTGAGAGAGAGAGAGAGAGAGAGAGAGAGAGAGAGAGAGAAGGTAATAATAATAATAATAATAATCATAATAATAATAATAATAATAATAATAATAATAATAATAATAATAATAATAATAATACCCGAAAGGAAATTTATCAAAAGTTATCATATTTTAAAATAGTTTATAATTATATTCATAGATTTTTGCCGTATATAATAACAGCTGGCAGGTCTCTCTCTCTCTCTCTCTCTCTCTCTCTCTCTCTCTCATTGTTGAATTTTCTTCGTATTTATTCATGTATTTTTATTTACTTATTTATCTTATTTTACTCTCCTTCCTTCCTTCTTTACTTATTTTCTTTATTTCTTTCTTATTTCATCTTCTTCCTTTCTTTCGTTAATTATATCATTCTTCCTCTTTTTCCTATTCTTTCTTTTTTTTCAGCTTCTCGTTTGTCGTAATTTCTATTTTTTTTACCTCAGTCTTTCTTTCATTTTCATTTTTCCTGTTTAATTTCTTTCCTCCCTCTTTCTTTCTTTTTTATTTATTGTATCGTTTCTTGCTCTTTCGTTACTAATTTCCTTCTTTCATTCTCTTTCTTCTTTTTTCATTCATCCTTTCATCCCTTCTCTTTCCTATTATTTCATTCTTCCATTACTAATTCCTTCTTTCATTCATTTTCTCTTCATTACTCTCTCTCTCTCCTTTCTCTCATTTCCCTGATTTGTTACCCCGTTGAAAGGAAGGAGAGAGGAAGGGAGTGCACAGCTGACAATGAGATCTCCAAACACGGCAGACTTAATAATGATGACGATGATGATAACCGTGTGTGTGTGTGTGTGTGTGTTAGAGAGAGAGAGAGAGAGAGATTTGTCCGCTAATGGAGAAAATCTATTAATTCTAAACGTGTTAAAGATACTCTCTCTCTCTCTCTCAAATAAAATAGAAAATAATAAAAACACGATAACAGAAAACGCACATTAACAGGGGACACTTAGGCATTTAGGTCGACATACTCAGACGCCTCAGCCTCTCACATAAACTATTTCCAAATGCCAAAAGGGAGGTCAGTCACGTTTTAGTTAGTGTTGTTTTAGGTTCACGGTACAGAAGAAGGGTCAGACTACTATCGGGGCTATAAAACTACCCCTGGAAATGCCCACAACTCCCACGAAAGCCTAGGTTCACGGTACAGAAGAAGGGTCAAACTACCATCAGGGCCATAAAACTACCCCTGGTAATGCCCACAACTCCCACGAAAGCCTAGGTTCACGGTACAGAAGAAGGGTCACACTACCACCAGGGCCATAAAACTACCCCTGGAAATGCCCACAACTCCCACGAAAGCCTAGGTTCACGGTACAGAAGAAGGGTCACACTACCACCAGGGCCATAAAACTACCCCTGGAAATGCCCACAACTCCCACGAAAGCCTAGATTCACAGTACAGAAGAAGGGTCACGCTACCACCAGGGCCATAAAACTACCCCTGGTAATGCCCATAACTCCCACGAAAGCCTAGGTTCACGGTACAGAAGAAGGGTCACACTACCACCAGGGCCATAAAACTACCCCTGGAAATGCCCACAACTCCCACGAAAGCCTAGGTTCACGGTACAGAAGAAGGGTCACACTACCACCAGGGCCATAAAACTACCCCTGGAAATGCCCACAACTCCCACGAAAGCCTTGTCAGATGTTTAACCTTCCTTCCTTTCCTTCCCCAACAAAACCTTCATGTCCCTCACCCACTCTGCATAAACTCCAGCATGACTTATCTGTGTTATCTATCCTCAATATTTAATCCTCTCTTCTCCCTTCACGCCTCCCCCAGAACCCTTCACGTCACTGCATAAACTCCATCAGGACTTATGTGTGTTATCCATTGCGATTCTTCATTTGTGTCTGCGTGTCAAGCCTTTGCCCAGTCATCGTTCTTCATCCCCTCCCTCTTATTCACAGGCCCTAACCAGCTCAGTCCAATCTTCCAATCAATCAGTCAGTCAGTCAAGAGGTGTATATGCTGAGGTGTTGGGCGAAGAAGAAAGGAGAGGGAGAAGGGAAGAATGAACAGGAAGAGGAAGAGAAGGACAGAATAAAGAGGAAGAGAAGGAAAGAATGATTAAGGAAAAGGAATGAAAAAAGTATGACAGTTTTTACACAATGGAAGTTTTGATGGAAGAATGAACAGGAAGAGGAGGAGGACAGAATAAAGAGGAAGAGAAGGAAAGAATGATTAAGGAAAAGGAATGAAAAAAGTATGAGTTTTTACACAATGGAAGTTTTGATGTAAGGAAAAGACAGGAAAAGGAAATAAAAGAAAACAAGGGAAAAGAAAGTATGTTTTTTTTTCCTTTTTCAAGTAGTTTCCTTAATTAAAACAAATAAATAAATAAATAAATGTACTATAAGGGAAACAAATAATATAAACTTTTAACAATTCTTTTTTATTAACAAGTAGTAACCTTATAAAAAATCTTACACACACACACACACACTCCTTTCTCCTTCTCTTCCTTGCACAAAAAACTTATCATATTCATCTTCTTTTAACCTTCCTTTCTCTTCCTTTCCTTCATTTCTTTCTCTCTCTCTCTCCCTCCCTTCTTCCTCTCCTCCTCCTCCCTTTCTCTCTCTTCCTTCATATCTCCTCCATTCCTTCCTTCATCATCCTTGCCTTCTTCTCTCCTTCCTTTTCTCCCTTCTCTCCTCTCATCATCTTTCCCTTCCTTCTCTTCTTCGCTCTCTCCCTTTTCTCTATTCCTCCATTCCCTTCTCCCCTTCTTCATCATGTCCCTTCCTTTCTCTTCATTTCTTCATATCACACCTTCCCTTCTTTCTCTCCTTCCCTCTCTTCCCCTCTATACTTCCTCTCCCATCCCTCCCTTCCCCTCTCCTCTCCAATATGGTTTTTTTTTCTCCCCTCCCTCCCTTCCTTCCCTTCCCATTTCCCCTTCTCCCTAACTTCTTCAGGAGGTCATCTGTCCCCCTTCCCTTCCTTCTCCTCCTCTCCTTGCCTCCCCATCTCCCCTTCCCTCCCTTCCTTCTCCTCCTCTCCTTGCCTCCCTATCTCCCCTTCCCACCCTTCCTTCCCTTCCCTTCCTCCCCATCTCCCCTTCTCCCTTACTTCTTCCGGAGGTCATCTTTCCCCCTTTCCTTCCCTTCCCTTAACGCCTCCTCTCCTTCCCTCCCCATCTCCCCTTCCCTCACTTCTTCAGGAGGTTGTTGTCTTTCTTTTTCTTCCTCCCCTTACTCCCCACAATGTCTCCCCACGATGGCGGTTTACTGGGGAGTGTCCTCATCTGCTGTTGCACTCTCTGGGGGGAGGGGAGAAGAGAGGTGAGTTAGTGGTGAGTCAGTCCCTTCCTCTAACTTCTATATTCACCTTCTCCCTCTACCTCTTTTATATCTCTCCCTCCCTTCCTCTAACCCCTATATTTTCTCTCTCTTTACTTCCCTTTCTTCCTCCTCCTCCTTCTTTTTCCCTCTTACTTCTCCCGTGTTTTTGTTTTTCCTTCTCTACCTCTATTCTCGTATCCATCTCCCTACCTCCTTCCTTCCGTCTCTCTCGCTCTCTCTTTCTCCCACCCCTTTATCCTCATCTTACCTTTCTCACTATCGTCTTTCCTTTCTTGCACTTTTCCTCTTTTCTCTTATCTCTTCTCCCTTCCTTCCTTCCCTTCCTCTTACCTTAACCTTTCCCTCCTCTCTTCATCTCCCTTTTTGTACTTTTCTTCTTTTCTTTTATTTCCTTCCCTTCTTCCTTCCTTCCCTTCCTCTTACCCTAACCTTTCCCTCCTCTCTTCATCTCCCTTCTTGCACTTTTCTTCTTTTCTTTTATCCCACTTTCTCCCTTCCTCTTACTGTAACCTTTGCTCTCTCCTGATTTTCCTTTCCTGCACTTTTCCTCAATGTTTTCTCCCTCCTCCATTCTTTCCTTTCTATAACCTTTCCTCTTTCCTTATATTTATCTCTCTCCCTCCCCTTCTATTTTTTTATTCCTCTCCCTCCCTTCCTTTTTCACCCCAACCCTCCTCCTCCTCACCTTCCTCTCTGTCTCCGCTCAACCCCAGGCCTCGGCGGATGAACCTGGCGGCCACACGAGCGTCAGTGGGCTGCCGCTGCGCCCGGGCCTCCACCTCCGCCAGCCGCCCCTGAGTGTCCCGCAGCCGCCCCATCTCCACCTTGTAGTCGTCACGGAGACTGTCATCCACGTCCTCACCACTCGCCTTCATCAGCACTAGGGAAGGTGAGGTGCGTTAGGTTAGGTTAGGTTAGGTCAGGTAAGGAGAGGTGAGGTGTGTTAGGTTAGGTTAGGTTAGGTCAGGTTAGGTGAGGTGAGGTGAGGTTAGGTTAGGTTGGGTTAGGAGAGGTGAGGTGTGTTAGGTTAGGTTAGGTTGGGTTAGGTAAGGAGAGGTGCATTAGGTTAGGTTAGGTTAGGAGAGGTGAGGTGTGTTAGGTTAGGTTAGGTTAGGAGAGGTGAGGTGAGGTGGAGTTAGGTTAGGTGAGGTTAGTTTAGGTAAGGAGAGGTGAGGTGCATTAGGTTAGGTTAGGTTAGGTTAGGTTGGGTCAGAATAAGTGAGATGATGATAGGTTAGGTTGGGTTACAATAAGTGAGATGATGATAGGTTAGGTTAGAAGAGGGGAGGCGATGATGAGGACATTAAGTGAAAAGAAGAAGAACATGAATAGTTGAGGTGAGGTATGTTGGGTTAGGTCAAGAATTAAATATGATATAGTACAAACTTGATACCTGCTACCCCTCGCCCTCTGACAATGTCGCTGTCTAAACCATTTTTGCTCATGTTTCAAAGCAGTACTCTCGAATCTCTTAAGAAGGATCAGGTCCCAGCAAATATTAAGGTTTTTAAATGTAAAATATTGGGGTTTAATATGGATCTGAATACGTACATATGAAACTTTAAAAATGACCTGATAGAGGGGATGGACTATGGATGTCAGCCGAAAACCCTTCACATGACACTCATAGATTAAACACTTTTTTTTTAATGCCTGCCCAAAATTAAATGTCTCATAAGCTGTCAAATATGGTAGTTTAGGTGTGGCCAGGCTAGGTCAGGTGGTTAGGTTAGGACAGGGGAGGCGAAGGTACATTAGGTTAGGTTACATTGGCTTGTATGGATGAGTGGATGGATGAGATGAGGAAAATATGAATGTTGTATTTGAATGTATTTGAGAAGATAAATAACACATACTTAGCTATTATTTTACAGCAACAAGAGAAAGTCTGTGGCTATAAAGAGAGAGGGAGAGAGAAAAAAAACACAACATGATGTTCAAGTACACTAATAAAGCAGAGTGCTACTTACTCCAGTAGAGGGAGTTGATGGTGTAGATCTCCATCATTCCCACTTTGGCACGCTCCAGAGGGGACAGCTGCAAATAGACAGGACCAGGAATTGATAGGAACACACAGTACACTTCTTTGACCTATACAAGCTTTCTTTCCCTTCAATGAGACAGGACCAGTCAGTAACAGGAACACACAGTACACTTCTTTGACCTATACTAGCTTTCTTTCCCTTCAATGAGACAGGACCAGTTAGTAACAGGAACACACAGTACACTTCTTTGACCTATACTAGCTTTCTTTCCCTTCAATGAGACAGGACCAGTTAGTAACAGGAACACACAGTACACTTCTTTGACCTATACTAGCTTTCTTTCCCTTCAATGAGACAGGACCAGTCAGTAACAGGAACACACAGTACACTTCTTTGACCTATACAAGCTTTCTTTCCCTTCAATGAGACAGGACCAGTTAGTAACAGGAACACACAGTACACTTCTTTGGCCTATACTAGCTTTCTTTCCCTTCAATGAGACAGGACCAGTTAGTAACAGGAACACACAGTACATTTCTTTGACCTATAAGCTTTCTTCCCTTCAATGAGACAGGACCAGTTAGTAACAGGAACACACAGTACACTTCTTTGGCCTATACTAGCTTTCTTTCCCTTCAATGAGACAGGACCAGTTAGTAACAGGAACACACAGTACATTTCTTTGACCTATACAAGCTTTCTTTCCCTTCAATGAGACAGGACCAGTTAGTAACAGGAACACACAATACACTTCTTTGACCTATACTAGCTTTCTTTCCCTTCAATGAGACAGGACCAGTCAGTAACAGGAACACACAGTACACTTATTTGACCTATACAAGCTTTCCCTTCAATGAGACAGGACCAGTCAGTAACAGGAACACACAATACACTTCTTTGACCTATACAAGCTTTCTTTCCCTTCAATGAGACAGGACCAGTCAGTAACAGGAACACACAATACACTTCTTTGACCTATACAAGCTTTCTTTCCCTTCAATGAGACAGGACCAGTCAGTAACAGGAACACACAATACACTTCTTTGACCTATACAAGCTTTCTTTCCCTTCAATGAGACAGGACCAGTCAGTAACAGGAAAACACAATACACTTCTTTGACCTATATGCTTTCTTTCCTTCAATTAGACAGGACCAGTCAGTAACAGGAACACACACTACACTTCTTTGACCTATACAAGCTTTCTTTCCCTTCAATGAGACAGGACCAGTCAGTAACAGGAACACACAATACACTTCTTTGACCTATACAAGCTTTCTTTCCCTTCAATGAGACAGGACCAGTTAGTAACAGGAACACACAATACACTTCTTTGACCTATACAAGCTTTCTTTCCCTTCAATGAGACAGGACCAGTTAGTAACAGGAACACACAATACACTTCTTTGACTTATACAAGCTTTCTTTCCCTTCAATGAGACAGGACCAGTTAGTAACAGGAACACACAATACACTTCTTTGACTTATACAAGCTTTCTTTCCCTCCACTCCCATTGAAAACAACAAAATGAAGTATGAATATAAACATTTGGACTCATTAACAAGCTTTCTTCCTCTCCACTCCCACAGAAAGGCTAGGAAAGGCAATGTTCTTTGACCTATACAAGCTTTCTTTCCCTCCACTCCCATTGAAAACAACAAAATGAAGTATGACTATAAACATTTGGGCTCATTAACAAGCTTCCTTCCTCCCCACTCCCACAGAAAGGCTAGGAAAGGCAATGTTCTTTGACCTATACAAGCTTTCTTTCCCTTCACTCTCATTGAAAACAACAAAATGAAGTATGAATATAAACATTTGGGCTCATTAACAAGCTTCCTTCCTCTCCACTCCCACAGAAAGGCTAGGAAAGGCAATGTTCTTTGACCTATACAAGCTTTCTTTCCCTTCACTCTCATTGAAAACAACAAAGTGAAGTATGAATATAAACATTTGGGCTCATTAACAAGCTTCCTTCCTCTCCACTCCCACAGAAAGGCAATGTTCTTTGACCTATACAAGCTTTCTTTCCCTTCACTCTCATTAAAAACAACAAAATGAAGTATGAATATAAACATTTGGGCTCATTAACAAGCTTCCTTCCTCTCCACTCCCACAGAAAGGCTAGAAAAGGCAATGTTCTTTGACCTATACAAGCTTTCATTCCCTCCACTCTCATTGAAAACAACAAAATGAAGTATGAATATAAACATTTGGACTCATTAACAAGCTTCCTTCCTCTCCACTCCTACAGAAAGGCTAGGAAAGGCAACGTACTTTGACCTATACAAGCTTTCTTCCCCTTCACTCTCATTGAAAACAACAAAATGAAGTATGACTATAAACATTTGGACTCATTAACAAGCTTTCTTCCTCCCCACTCCCACAGAAAGGCTAGGAAAGGCAATGTTCTTTGACCTATACAAGCTTTCTTCCCCTCCACTCTCATTGAAAACAACAAAATGAAGTATGACTATAAACTTTTGGGCTCATTAACAAGCTTCCTTCCTCTCCACTCCTACAGAAAGGCTAAGAAAGGCAGTATAAGTTAATGTGAAAACTAAGACTTATTACCAGGAGTTCTTCCCTTCTACATATCACCAAGCTCTATTCCTTCCATTCCCCTCAAAAATTAAAGATTAACAAGATGATCTAATAAAATGAACACCTATAAGATTCATCACCAAGCTCTGTCCCTTCCACTCTCCTCAAAAAACACGGACCAGATGAAGTATGGATGTAAATGCAACCTCATTACCAATCTCCGTTCCTTCCATTCCCCTTAAAAAAATGAGAAAGACAAGATGAGGTAATAATATGAACTCCTGACTTCATTGCAACGCTCTTCCCCTCCACTTTCCTCAATAAGCAAAGATAGACAAGATGATGTATCAATATGAACATGAACTCATTATGAAGCTCCCTTTCTGTCTGCTCCCCTCAAAAAAGAGATAGACAAGATTAAGCACTGATGTAAGCACTTCAACTCATTACCAAGCTCTTCTCCCTTCCACTCCCCTCAAAAAGAGATAGACAAGATTAAGCACTGATTTAACTCATTACCAAGCTCTTCTCCCTTCCACTCCCCTCAAAAACTACTGTCTAGTTGTATGATAACGTTTTTATTTTCTTTCCAAAGGTGAAGGACAGTAAGCGTAGTCATGGCAGGCCGGCACAGGACAATGTTGGTGGTGGTGAGTACAGTCTTGTGTTTTCTAGTTATGAGATTTTTCTTAGAGCTGATGATTTTAGAGGTACAGATGGTTGGAGTACAATGTTGAATTTTCTAGTTATGAGGAAAATGACTTAGAGAGCTGAAAGGATAGGTAAAGCTTGTTGGAAATCAGTAAATTTACCTAACGGCCCACAAGCAAAATCTAGTTGTATTGAAAGACTGCTGGGGGCACTTAGCTGAGAGGGTTTCAAAGGATATTGTTGTCCTTGAAGAATCGTGTAGTATTCCTCGAGTGTGGTAATAAAAGACACTGTGGCCGAGTTGATGATGGTGCTGCAGTGCTGAGGTCTTATCTTAGTGAGGGTTGGAAGCGAAGAGAGGCAAAGCCAGCCGCGTGGGTCTGAAGGGATATTTTGAATTTCTCTCACCAGACGGCGTGGCTCTCGTCTCTGTTTCCAACGGTTAAATTATCCTTGCACTTTAATTTTAATTCAGCAAGGTAAATTACTTATTATTTTAAGAAGGAAACACTTCGATATAGTTCTTCCTTCCATTGTCAGCTTAGTTAGTCCTTTAGGCAGTGATCAATAAGATACGTCTCGATATGGGAGTCGAGGGTCGAGGTAGTAAGTACCATCGAGGTTTATTTTAGCTCAGATGATAGACTCAAGCTCTGGCCCGAGACTTGTGAGCAGTAAGGGAATAGTTAATTGCTAATCCCCTGCTATCATCACCTAGTTCCTAACAAGTTTCAGGGCATATGCTATAACTGGCATTAGCTGCACATGGGCTTGGCTTCCTCATGTCCAGCCCATTAGAAAGTAGATGGAAGAGGTAATGTTAGGGAATATGCAACAGCTGTGCATGGCCCCGGTTTGCTCATGACCATCCCATTAAAAAGCTGATGATAGGAGAGGTAAATACAGTTGGCGCCATACACTAGAGCTGCATGTGGCCTCAGTTTGGTTGTCTCCATCCAATTATAAAGATGATGATGGGTGCCCAGTATGTCATACTGACCGTAACTGTAAGCCCTCTACAGTTCTCCGCTACTTTACAATGGTTCGTTTTGTGATATTTCGCTCTTTTGGTCGTCATTGTTTAATTACATTTGCTCTTTTTATGATCCATCTGACTCACTTTTGTAATCAGTTCAGTCTTTATTTATGCTGTGCCATGAAAGGGGCGTGGGTGATAAAAAAATCCAACTCCAGCTTCAATTCCAAAAAATTTTGAGGTTGTAATTCCAAATCCAACTAGCGGTGAGCGGAATATACACCCAGGTCCTCCAGGAGACCACAACCGCAACCTGACCACTTAGCCCCCCCCCCCCCAATATATATAGCCCCTATATTTGCTCAGTAAAAAAACATCCTTCATATGACCTTGGCAGGGTAACAAACGAGCATCGGCAGAGTAATAAACAAGTGTGGGGGTCACGCCTCACCTTGCTGAAGGCCTCGTGGTAGGGGCGGGCCAGCAGGGGCTTGAGGTCCTTCTCCAGGGAGGTGACACTCTTTAGTAGGGACAGCATCTTGGGGGCCATGCCAGGCGGGAACTCCTCCTCGTCCTTCTGCTCCTCCTCCTCCATCATCTCTTCCTTGGCTGCCATGCTGGGGTGGGGGGGGTGATGGGGTGTGGGGGGTTGCAGGAGAGGTTGATGTCTTTGTTTTAGTGCTTTTAATTTGTCTAATATCTTCCTATTTTCCTTTTATTGGCTTTCTCTTTTTAAATTTTCCTTTTGTCTGTTGTCTTCTAAATCTGTAAGAGACATAAGAGGTTAGGGAGAGTACAGGGTTATGTTTGTATCAGTTTTAAACCTTCCTGTTTTCCTTAAATTTGCTTTCTTTCTTTAAGCATCCTTTTTTCTGCTATTTTCTAAATCTGTATGGCATGAAAGTTTATATTTATATCATCTTAACACTTCTTACAGTTTAATAACTTACTGTTCTCCTTCATTTGGTAAAACTTCAGAATTAAACCCATTTAATAATGCCAGAACAGGCCGCCACTGAACCTGTGCTTTCTCTTAATACAACAAAACTTCACTTAACACTCATGAATAGTAATTTGTTATTGCTAAAATGGTAACTTAATACCACTATGGATGATACACTTGCTCCCAAAATATTAACCTATCGCCACTAAATTATTAACTAATCACTGCTTAATTACTTTTTATACATCAGGGATGGATAATTTGTAGTAAAAACAGTTATTAAAATGACACTTAGCATGTTGAACTTTATCAGAAAAAAGTTATACCGGTACCACTGGAGTGAGTGGGGTGTAGTTCTGGAGTAATACCCTGGCATACTTTTCTTAAATAATGTTTTCTCTGCTAAATTTTTGAGCTGTAAGAGTGATGAGGCATACAAGAATTCGGAGACAAAATACTTAACGGTAAACTTTTAATAAGAGATAGTTTGTAAGATAAAGGAAGGGTTGGGGAAACTTCTGGGTTGTAAGAGCTTAACAAATTTACTGGGGAAAGCTTTAAGAAACAGACTGTGAGATAAAGGAGAGATTGGGGAAACTTTTGGGGCTGTGAGAGACATGAACTATATACTCACCGAGCTGGAGAGATTAATAGCTTGTGTTTATATCAATTCAAACACTTATAACCATTCAACAATTTTCTCTTCCCCTTTAATCTGTCTTGCTTATCTATGACTTTCCTTTCTTATCTCCTCTCCTTACCTTCTTTCTATATCTATTTTAATGCTTATCCCGGCTGCTTAATATCTTCCTCTTCTCCTTCTTATTTGCTTAATTTGCTTGAGTCTTCCTTTTTGCTGCTGTCTTCTAAATCTGTAAGAAAAGACTGAGGTTAGGGCAAGTGAAGGCTTTTTATATTAGTTTTTACACACGAGACACAAATTATACATTGACCCTGTTGAAAAGATTAAGGAGTCAAGCTTTTATCAATTTTAACACATTTAATTACTCTGCATCTATTAGTTTTTACACACAAGACAAAAATTATACGTTGACCTAATTGAAAGGATTAATGATTTTTCTTTAATCAATTTCAATACATCTAATTACTACTCAGCATTATTAGTTTTACACACAAGACACCACTCAAAATCAACCTCTCTTTAATTTTGTCTGTTGAGGGAGCGGTGAGTAGCGGGCTTTTTTTTTCTCCACTCTTTTTGATGCCCTTGAGCCGTCTCCTTTCTTGTAAATAAATAAATAAATAAATAAATAAATATTGACCTAGTTGAAAGGATTAAGGACTCGAGTTTTTATCAATTTTAACACATCTAATCTCTCTACATCTCCCTCTTCCTATTAATCTGCCTTGTTTAGCCACGAATTCCCTATCTTAATTTCTCTCCTTACCCATGTAACAATATATTGACCTAGTTGAAAGGATTAAGGACTCGAGTTTTTATCAATTTTAACACATCTAATTACTCTACATCTCCCTCTTCCTCTTAATCTGCCTTGTTTAGCCACGAATTCCCTTTCTTAATTTCTCTCCTTACCCATGTAATAATATATTGACCTAGTTGAAAGGATTAAGGACTCGAGTTTTTATCAATTTTAACACATCTAATCTCTCTACATCTCCCTCTTCCTATTAATCTGCCTTGTTTAGCCACGAATTCCCTTTCTTAATTTCTCTCCTTACCCATGTAATAATATATTGACCTAGTTGAAAGGATTAAGGACTCGAGTTTTTATCAATTTTAACACATCTAATTACTCTACATCTCCCTCTTCCTCTTAATCTGCCTTGTTTAGCCACGAATTCCCTTTATTTCTCTCCTTACCCTTGTAATAATATATTGACCTAGTTGAAAGGATTAAGGACTCGAGTTTTTATCAATTTTAACACATCTAATCTCTCTACTTCTCCCTCTTCCTATTAATCTGCCTTGTTTAGCCACGAATTCCCTTTCTTAATTTCTCTCCTTACCCATGTAATAATATATTGACCTAGTTGAAAGGATTAAGGACTCGAGTTTTTATCAATTTTAACACATCTAATCACTTTACATCTCCCTCTTCCTCTTAATCTACCTTGTTTAGCCACGAATTCCCTTTATTTTCTTTCCTTACCCTTGTTTCAGTACCTTACCTTTGTTTTAATGCTTAGTCTAGTTGTTTAATATCTTCCTGTTAGTATAGTGGCTTTATTTGCTTGTTTCTTCCTCTTTTTCTACTGTCTTCTAAATCTGCAATGAGGTTCTACACATGACACGAAATCTACACTCACATGGAGGGATTAAGGGCATGTGCTTTTATCAGTTTTAACGCATCTAATTACTCTAAATATTCCTCTGATCCTTCATATAATTTGTTTAGCTACGAGTTTCTTCCCCTGCCTTCTCTCCTCACCTTCTGCTGGCTCCTGCTGGTCCCTCCCTGCTGGCGGCGCGGCGTGGCGTGAGGAGCCAAGCGGTGGTTTGTTTACATTCTGGTGCCATCATCGCCATCATCAGCAACTTTAAGCCTATGCATCGGCACACTTATCAGCACTCCCTCCCTTCCCCTCCCTTCCATTCTTCCTAACCTCTCTCCATCCTGATTGATTGATAGTTTATTGTTGCAGGTGTTTTAACAGCTAAACGAGAAATCAAATAAGAAAGGAAGGAGATGCAAGAAAATAATGATGAATGAAGAAAAACGAAGAAATATACGATAAACAAAGAAATACACAATACAATACTACTCAATAATACTTTTTTTTTTTTTTACGTCTTGGCCTATTGCGCCGGTAGGCTTCTTCCCGGTGGATCCTGATGGTCGGTCCAAGGCTTCTTCCCGGTGGGTCCTGATGGTCGGCCCAGCCCGCTCTGGCGCAAGCGAATGTTTATGGTGGCGCCATCCTGCATTGGCTCATGCTGCCCTCCCGGAGCTCATCTTTAATCCTGGAATCTAGAGTCCGGGTTGATAAGTGGTCTTCTGGACAGCATGTGGGTAGTTTTAAGTCACTCGGCGGCTGAAAAATCCCAGCTTGGTGGCACCGGGCGGGGATTGAACTCGCGTCCTCCTGAACGCGGGGCCGTCTTGCTATTCGTTCAGCCTCCGCCTACCCATATTATAAAGGCTTATTACGTGACCATGTTCAGCCCAAGGCCAACTCACTCATGGTTTTATCTCTCTCTCTCTCTCTCTCCTTTAACTGTTATTTCTTCCTCCCCTCCATCTATCTTTCTCTCCCTTCCTCTTTTATCTGTAATTATTCTTCCCTTCATCTACTTCACTCAACTCTTTCTTCCTCTCTCTCCCTCCCTCTCTTAACTTAACTTTCTCAACCCGTCTTTTCATTTTCGACCCGTTACGAAATATTATAGACACGTGTATGAATCCATTTTCCTTTTCCTGTTACGTATATACTATATACTTGTGTCTGTATAGATATTACGTATAACCCTTCCTGCAAGCAAGGAATGTATGGGAGAATGCAATACAGACAGTTCTTCCCCTAAACCTATCAACAGTGGTGTTCCACAGGGCTCTGTTCTATCACCCACTCTCTTCCTGTTAGTCATCAATGATCTTCTTTCCATAACAAACTGCTTGTGTATAAATTTCAGTACGTATAACCCTTCCTGCAAGCATGGGGTGTATGAAAGAATGCAATACAGACACATCGTCAAGAATCGGCCCTTTCGAACTTATACAAACATCTCATTCTTCTTTGTATAGAAATCATTACGTCTCACCCTTCCAGCAAGCATGGAGTGTTTGGGAGAATGCAATACAGACATACAGTGTTGAGAATCAGCCCTTCCGACAAAAATAAACGTGCTTGTTTTTTTTAATAAAAAACTTCTTTTTTTTTTTTTGCAAAAAAAACGAAGCAAAAAAAAACTTTATTTTTTATTTATTTTTTCCTTAATTAAGATAAGGCGTGGGAAGACTTCACACCTCTCAGGCTCCGGAGACCTTCACAGCCCACCCACCCACTCCACTTATCCCAATCTCTCTCTCTCTCTCTCTCTCTCTCTCTCTCTCTCTCTCTCTCTCTCTCTCTCTCTCTCTCTCTCTCTCTCTCTCTCTCAGGTACATAAGTGTGTTATATAGTTACTGATAATTATATAAATATTTGTGTTACTATATCAAGATCACTACACTGACCTTGGTTTTGCTTGCTGCTTCCTAAGTCATTCAAGCCCTAGCTGCTGCTAGCAAGCTGCTGCTAGCAGGGGGTCGCGTGAGTTTGAAGCTTTTGGTAAAGGGGCCGCAGGTGCTAAATAGTTGGGCATCACTGCTCTCTGTAATGAGGTAGGGGCAGGAATGTGTACCAGCGTGGGGCGAGAAGCTGAAACACCGTCGGTCTCTCAGTGGTTTCAGTATTTAACCGTGCAGCAACACTCATGCATAACACTTTATTCGAACATTCCCTCCATGATGCTTCGTATTTTCACTCTATTACATATACTTATATATCATTATGTACCATTATAACGAAGAATTTCTCAACTTCTTGTCCAACTCAGATGTTTGTTTTGCTTGTGGCAGCCTCAATACACGCGCCACCACGCGTTGTTTTAAAATCTTGTACTTGTTGTGATTACAGAGTTACTGATTGAAAAAGAGAAGTGAAATAATAACAGAAGTAGAATAATAACCTATTTATTTATTATTCATAAGTGTTTTTAATACAATGAATACATTTCTTACATTTCGTTTCTCTTTCGGGTGGGTACGGTCGCCCCATGTTGTGTGGTAGGTCAACACACGAATGTTCCAATAATGTGGGATCCTAGCCATACAGAGAACGGCGTCAGATGCGTTTATGAAATCCATTTGTGAGTGTCTAGCTAACTAACAATGTGGTATCCTAGGTTTACACTGTTTAAGAAAACGGCCGCCTGTCTCTCGGCGGTGACGTGATAATCCTTGCGGCGCCGCTGCGTGGGGGTTCTGGCGCTGGCTCTCGAGGCACTGCAGGAGGATGCGAAGCCCTTGGGACTTGGGACCCTTGGAATCCCTTGGATCAAGGTACAGGGGCCGTAGCCACGAAAATTTTAAGAGTAATGTTAAACCTTGTTCTTAGTAACTCTTAGCCAATCATAGGTCCTTAAGTATCGCTAAGAAATCCCCTTAGCGTACTCCCAGCTGAGATGTATGGAGAGCAAAGAACTGGTGTGAAGCGCATCTAGCTGCCCTAGCACAACGACCACATTCAAAAGCATTGCACAGTATGGTTAACATAATGCATATTATATGAAGATAAAACAGACG
>NC_066555.1:961250-968750 GCF_024679095.1 Eriocheir sinensis
AAAAAGAGAATAGGAGCAAGAAAAGAAGAAAAAGAAACAACACAAAAAGTAAGAAAGGAAGACACGGGAGACGGAAAGAAAAGGAATTAAGGAAATGAAGATAAAAGAAGGAATAGGCAAAAAACGAGAAGAAAGGAAGAAAATGATAACAAAAATAAGCTTGAAAGGAAAGAAAGGAAAAAAAAGTGTGAGAATGGGATGGAAGCTGGGAGGAGGTGGAGGAGGTGGAGGAGGTGGACAAACAGGTGGCTGGGGTCGTCCATTGAAGCCCCTAAACAGCCCTCATCAGAGTTACCAGCTTGCTGAATGTGGGGGCAGGATGTGCGTCTGTGTGTGCGTGTGTGTGTGTGTGTGTGTGTGTGTGTGTGTGTGTGTGTGTGTGTGTGTGTGTTGAGCGTCATTATACATTATACATTATTAGTCATCTTGCAGTTTCTTTTTTTTATATTTGTTTTTTTTTTCTCCTGTAAGTCAAATGTATATGTATGTGTATGTAGAGTGTCGTTATACATTTCCTTTCCTACATTCCTATTCATTACTGTGTTTCATTCTTTTTATATTTATTTTTCTCTTTTTTTTTAAAGTTAACTATGTATGTATGTATGTGTGTGTGTGTATGTGTGTATGTGTTCCTCTCATACACTCCTATACATTGCTTATCTTCAATCTTTTCTATATCTTTCTATCTCTATTTATCTCTCCTAAGTGCAATGTTTAGTTAGTATAATGTCATTCTCCTTCATTATATCTACATTTATTAATATCTAGTAAGTTCAAAGTCATTCTCTTCCATTCTCTTCACATCTCTTCATCTCTCATTAGTACAGTGCCATTCTCTTCCCTTCCATCTACATCATCCATCTACCTACTGCCTGTCTACGTATCTATCTACCTATCTACATCATTCATCTAACTCCTATCCCTACATCTACACCTATTTATCTCTCTTAGTATAATGTTATGATCCACTCTACAGTACGTCTTAAGGTCTTTCGCCAACCAGCACAGTGCCTCAGTTGCTCAGTGCCAAGGATAACTGTGCGTAGAGTGCCTGGCTGGAGTGACATATGGGTGCGGGGGGAGAGCTGGGGTGTGGGTGGGAGGGGAAGGGAAAGAGGGGAGCGGTTAGTTCATACCGGTTGTTGTTGAGGAGGAGGAGGAGGAGGGGGGGGGGGAAGAGGAAATGAAGTTGGAGGTCGTACAAGGGAAGGATGATTAGGAAGAGGAGGAGGAGGGGGAGGAAGAGGAAAAGAGTTTGGAGGTGGTACAAGGGAAGGAGGATTAGGAAGAGGAGGAGGAGGAGAAGGTTGAGGGAGTAAGGGAAGGAAGGAAGAAGAAGAAGAAGGAATTGGAGGAGGAGGAAGAGGATGGGAAGAGAGGAGGTAAAGGTTTAGAAAGAAGAGGAGGAGAAGGAGAGAAAAAAGAAGGGAAAGGAGAGGAAAGAGAGGGAAGAGAAGATATTGAAAGGCAAGGAAAGGGAAAGGAAAGGAATGGTGAAAATGAGGGGAAGGGAAGAGGAAAAATAATACTATAGAATCACTAACAAATCTATACCTAACACCAAGGCTATATTCATCCCACCATCTCTATATACACACTCAAAACGGTAACCTCAGACAACTCCTTCCGTAACAATGAAATCTATACCTAACACCAAGGCTATATTCATCCCACCATCTCTATATACACACTCAAAACGGTAACCTCAAACAATTCCTTCCGTAACAATGAAATCTATACTTAACACCAACGCTATGTTCATCCCATCATCTCTATATTCACACTCTCAAAAATGTAACCTCAAACAATTCCTTCCGTAACAATGAAATCTATACTTAACACCAAGGCTATATTCATCCCATCATCTCTATACACACTCTCAAAAATGTAACCTCAAACAATTCCTTCCGTAACAATGAAATCTATACTTAACACCAAGGCTATATTCATCCCACCATCTCTGTACACACTCTCAAAAATGTAACCTCAAACAATTCCTTCCGTAACAATGAAATCTATACTTAACACCAAGGTTATATTCATCCCACCATCTCTATATTCAACCTCAGACACTTTCTTTCGTAACAAACAAATTTATGCCTAACACCAACGCTATATGCATCCTATCTCTCTATACACGCTAAGTCGGTTATCTCACACTTCCTTCCGGCTTTCACGTCAACTGTATTACCTAAGAGCCGAGATGAGATGAGGGTGTACTGTTTTGTTTTGGTTGTCATGTTCTTGGTATTAACAGAAGCTTCGTTGAGCCACCACCAGGGTCATGAAAGTACCCTTGGACAGTCCCATCTCCACTCTACTATACAATACACTACTCTTTCCGTTATTTCTTTCCTTATCTCTCTCTTCTTCTTGTCTTTTCTTCCTTTCCCTTCCCTTCACTTCACTTCACTTGCCTCTCAGTCCCTTCCCTTCCTTCTCCTCTCTTTTACTCTCCTTTCCTCCTCGTCTCTTCCCTTCCCACTTCATTACCCTTCCCTTCCCTCTCCTTGCCTTTCCTTTCTCTTTCCTTTCTCTCTTTTTCTACCCTATACACCTACGAAAGCCTTGTCAAACGTGTGTGTGTGTGTGTGTGTGTGTGTGTGTGTGTGTGTGTGTGTGTGTGTGTGTGCGCTTGGTTGCCGCAATGAATCTTCCGTCAAACGTCCACCAGGGACATAAAACTACCCATGGAAATACTAACCAAACCTCTACGAAAGCCTTGTCAAATCTGTGTGCTTTGGACTTTGAAATGTTTAAGAATCTGAAACTTACTAACCAAAACGCGTGTATACCTATATCAACTGACAGCCCTGATTCAAGCCCTTATTCCTAAACATATCGGCCCGTCAGTAAAAAGCCTGTTTGAAAAGCCTCGTCGTAGAAGTGGCAGGGCTTTCCATGGAGTGTTTGGTGACCTTAGTGAGAGTTTAACACGACTTCGGCATCTTGAACGTGGAGACTCACCCACGAGAACCCAGATGCTCTTCGCTGTGGCCTTGGGAACTACTCGTAATGGAAGCTCGATGCGTTGAAGAATAGCCCTAAGAGCGTTCTATAATCCAGTGATGTGTTGATACCGATGGACAGACAGGCAGACAGGACCGCTCAATATCCTCCTTTTGTGAAGAGTTAACGATCTGAACGAAGAATAGGAAGGAAGGAAGGCGAAGTGAAGGTTTAGATAGAGGAAGAAGAGGATGTTAAGGGGTAGAGGGAAAAAGTGGAGTGGTTAGTTGTGGAGGAGGAGGAGGAGGAGGAGGATGGGATAGGGAGCAAAAGAAGTACGAAGGAAAAGCAAACAGCAACACACCTCTTGGTCCCAACTAGGCTGTTTGTTGTTGCTTCCATCTACTCTAAGGAAAAAGGAGGTGGAGGAGGAGGCGGAGGAGGAGGAGGAGTTTCAAAAGGAAGGAAATGGAGGAGGACAGGGAATGATGATAGTTCCTCCTTTCCTCTCCTCTTCCTTCCCATTCCTCCCTCTTCCTCTCTCTCTCTTTTCTCCAGCCTCTCCTTCCTTCCTTTCTTTCTTTCCTCCTTCCATCCTTCCTTTCTTTCTTTCTCGTTCTTATTTCTATCCCTCCTCCTTCCTTTCCTCCACCCTTCCTTCCTTCCTTCCTTCCTTTCTTTCTTTCTTTCCTCCTTCCATCCTTCCTTTCTTCCTTTCTCGTTCTTATTTCTTTCCTTCTTCCTTCCCTCCACCCTTCCTTCCTTCCTTCCTTCCTTCCATCTTTCCTCTCTTCCTTCCTTTCGTCCTTCATCGTAGCTTCTAATTTATTTTTCGCTACTTTTATTATTTCTTTCTCTCCTCCTTCCTTTCTTCCTTTCTTTCTTCCTTCCTTTCTCTCATTCTTATTTCATTTTCGTTACGTGTTTCATTTCTTTCCTTCCTTCCTTCCTTCCTTTCGCTTTCATTTCCTTGTCGCTCCTTCCTTTATTTCTCTCTCTCTTTTTTTTTTCCTTCAAGATTTCGCCCTGTGCCCTTATCAAATACCTGTGCCTTCCCTCATTAGTTTAGTCACCTGTGTACGCTCTCACCTGTGCTTCCTTCCAAGTGTTGCCTTCCCTCCTTATCACAAACAGAAACAGACACAGATAGAGAAACTCACTGATAGGCCTCTGTGATATAAGAAAGACAGGCACCTTCCGAATTTTGTGGTGTGTGTGTGTGTGTGTGTGTGTGTGTGTGTGTGTGTGTGTGTGTGTGTGTGTGTGTGTTAAAGGAAAAGGAGACAAAGGAGGAGGAGAAATGATTAACAGTAGGAGGTGGAGGAGGAGGAGGAGGAGGAGGAGGAGGAAGATAAGAGGTGTTATCAGACTAGTATTTTCGTCTGACACTCAAGATGTCTACGTAGTTTCTGTTTCGTAATATATTGTTTTTTTCATTCCTTTTTTTTTTTTTTTGTCTTATCAAACCCCCCACGGACTGAACGACCTTCCCTCCCTCACCTATAACAATGGTAGTAGTAGTAGTAGTAGTAGTGGTAGTAGTAGTAGTAGTAGTAGTAGTAGTAGTAGTAGTAGATGACAAAGAATGAAGAAAAGAGAATATTAAAGAAAAAAGAAAAGAAAGAAAGAACGAAAGAAAAAAGAGACTGAAATGAAAAAAAAAATAATAATAAAGAAAAAAAAAGACAAGTAAATAAAAGATAAATAAATAGACCCAGTTAGTTAAGCAAAGTCCAATAACAACAACAACAACAACAACAACAACAACAACAACAATAACAATAATAAAACTAATAATAACTTCAGTAACATACATTTAACAGTTCGGCCCACTTAACACCCCCTCCCCCCCTCCTCCCCCTTCCTCCCCATCTCCCCTCCCCATCTCCCCTTCCCTCCTCCCCATCCCCTTCTCCCCTTCCCATCTACAAGTCTTCTCCCCTCCCTCTTTCTTCCATGTCTCACCTCCCCATCCTCCTCTCCCCTCCTCTCCTTTTCCTCCCCATCTCCTCCCCACTTACCCTTCTCCTTCCCCTTTCTCCCCCTTCCTCCCCTTCCCTCTCTACGTCATAGGTGTCTCTTCAAACCTCCCTTCTTTTAGTATTTCCCATTCCTTCCCTTTCCTCCTCTTTCCCCTTCCCTTTCCTCTCTTTTCTCCCTTTTTCCCCTTCCCTCCCTTTTTTCCTCCCCATTCCTTTTCATTCTCCCTCTTGTCTTCTTCCTTTTCCTTCCTCCACCATCCCTCTCCCTAGCCTCCCTTTCTTCTCTCCCTTTCCTTCAGTTCCCCTCCCTTCCCATTTTTTTCCTCTTCACTTCCTTTCTTTCCCTTCCCTTCTCTTACCTTCCCTCCCTCTTCCTCTCCTTCCCTTCCTTGCTTTCCCCTTCCCTTCTCTTTTCTTTTTTTTCCTTTCCCTTCCCTTCCTCCCTTCCCCCAATCACTCCAACATCACTGCAGTCCCTCCTTACTCTACTCCTCCTCTTCCCCCTCCTCCTCCTCCTTCTAGCTATAATTACGCCTCTATCCTTGCCTCACCCCTACACACTCCCCTCCCATTGGTTAACCGCCACACACACCTCGTTATCCTCGTGCTGTGATTGGCTGACGCACCTGGACGCAAGCCAATAGGATGACGCGATGGCTTGGCGAGCGGCGGGCGAGTGGGGTGAGCCGAGTACCGCCCAAGAGTGAAAAAGGGAGATGGCCTTGACGGGAAATAGGTGGGGTGGTGGTGATGGTGGTATTGGGGTCATGGAGTGGTGTTGATGGTGTTATGGTGGTGAAGGTAATGGATGGAGTTGCTGGTAGTGGTGGTGTTGAGTGAGCTTTGGGTGTGGTGATGATGGTGGTGGTGGTGGTGTTATTGGTAGTGGTGGTGAGGGCTTGGTACTGGTGGTGGTGGAAGTGGTATTGAGAAGCTGGTAGTGGTGGTGGTGGTGGTGGTTGGGGGAAGTTTCAAGAGAGAGATGGTTGTGGTGGTGGTGGTGAGGGTGGTAGATGTATTTGGTGTATGTATGGTTCCTCATCTTCTTCTTCTTCTTCTTCTTCTTCTTCTTGTTCTTCTTCCTCTGCTTCTTCTTCTTCATCATCTTCTTTCCCTCTTTTCCTCTTTTTGCTTCTTCCTCTTATTTTTATATCTTCTTCTTCTTCTTCTTCTTCTTCTTCTTCTTCTTCTCGTTCTTATTTTCTTGCTCTTTTTGATCTCGTTCTTCTTTTTTTGCTTCTTGTTCTAGTTCTTAATTCTTCTCCTCCTCTTCTTCTTCTTCTTCTTCTTCTTCTCGTTCTTATTTTCTTGCTCTTTTTGATCTCGTTCTTCTTCTGCTTTTTGCTTCTTTTTATTCTAGTTCTTCTTAATTCTTTTCCTCCTCCTCCTCCTCCTCCTTCTCCTCCTCCTCCTCCTCCTCCTCCTCCACACAGCTGACAAAAAAAACCGTATAATTATGAAAGCGATAAATGACCCAGATAAAAAAAAAAACATATGAAGATCGCAACGAATTTGATGAAAACTCTAAAAAGAAGAAGAAAATGACACATAATTAAAAAAAAGTTAAGTTGAGGGTAGAAATTAAGTGAAAAAAAACCCGTGAAGAAAAAATAAATATTGAATTGGAAAATAAATGTCGTGAATTAGGCTATTTTTTTTTTTTTTACTAATTTTCACTCTCCTCTTTTTCATCTTCCATTTTCTTTTCTATATGTTTCTCATTATTTATTTCTTCTTCATTGCTTAATTCACCTATCTTCTTCTCTAACTGCTTTTATCCATTTTCTTCTTTTCCTCTTTCTTATCTCCCCCGTTTATCCTCCTCCTCCTTTCTTTCTCTCTTTCTTGAGTTCTCCCTTAATTATCTCCTTCCTTCTTTATCTCATCTATTCCTCCCCCGTTTATCCTCCTTTCCTTTCCTCCCTTTCTTTATTTCTTCCTTATTTCTTCCCTTCCTTCTTTATCTCATCTATTCCTCCCCCGTTTATCCTCCTCCTCCCTTCCTCTCTTCCTTATTTCCTCCCTTCCTTCTTTTCCTCTCCCTTACCTCCCCCGTTTATCCTCCTCCTCCCTTCCTCTCTTCCTTATTTCCTCCCTTCCTTCTTTAACCCATCTATTCCTCCCTGTTTTTGTTGTTGTTTTCTTCCTCTTCCTTTCCTCCTTTTTCTAGTTGGGGTTTGAAATTAAGTGAAAAAATTACCGTGAAAAAAAAATTATAAGTGGAAATAAGTGTGTCGTATATTAGGCTATATTTTTATTTCTATTTTCCTC
The DNA here is from genome assembly GCF_024679095.1 of Eriocheir sinensis. NCBI lineage: Eukaryota > Metazoa > Arthropoda > Malacostraca > Decapoda > Varunidae > Eriocheir > Eriocheir sinensis. The sequence continues at coordinate 968,453 of NC_066555.1, forward strand.
TCTCCTCTTTTTCAGCTTCCTTTTTTTTCTTATCTATTTCTTTTTTTCTTTATTTCTTCTTCTTCTTGATCGTTTTGCTATATCACTATCAACATCAACTCATCACAATTGTCCATCTTCATCTTTCTCTTCGTCTCATCATCGTCATCTAAACATCTTCTATACCTTCTTCAAAGCCAGTGTTTTTCTCTCTACTTTCTCCTTCTATAACCTGTCTCTTTTTTTCTATATTTTCTATCGATTATATTCTATTTTATTATATCGTCCTTAATTCTTTTTTTTCCCTCTTCTTCGTCAT
>NC_066555.1:973750-1017084 GCF_024679095.1 Eriocheir sinensis
ACACACACACACACACACACACACAGTTAAGTTACTACCACATACAATAGGATTCATCATTACATACATCAGCAAGACGTTTGTATATAGGCCTACTCGCGTCCAAGCATTTCCTTCCTTCCGCGAGATTCTTAATTGCCCGCGACTTAATAGTTTCCAAAGATTTGCCGTTTTGACGTGAAGTGTAAAGAATCGCTACTTTTTTTTTCACGCCTACAAAGTGTTTACGAGTGATGAAGAGAATTGCAGACTTTTCACGGAACTTGGAATAATAAAATAAAAACTACCAAAAGGAGAGGTACAGTAATTTAAAAGATGCGATAGGTGAAGGGAAGAATTGCAACTCTCATTCACGCCTACAAAGTGTTTACGAGTGATGGAAATTTTTGCAGACTTTCCACGGAACTTAAAACGATAAAATAAACTACCAAAAGGAAAAGTACAGTAATTTAAAAGATGCGATATGTGAAGGGAAGAATTGCAACTCTCATTCACGCCTACAAACTGTTTACGAGTGATGGAAATTTGCAGACTTTATATACACAGAACTTAAAACGATAAAATAAACTACCAAAAGGAAAGGTACAGTGATTTAAAAGATGCGATATGTGAAGGGAAGAATTGCAACTCTCATTCACGCCTACAAACTGTTTACGAGTGATGGAAATTTTTGCAGACTTTTCACGGAACTTAAAAACGATAAACAAAACTACCAAAATGAAAGTAAAAATATGGGAGCGACAGTAATTTAAAAGATGCGATATGTAAAGCTCAAAATCGTTACTCCTATTTACAAAGTTTACGAGTGATGGAGATTTGCAGACTTTTCACGGTAACTTTGAATAATAAACAAAACTACCAAAAGGAGAGTAACAATGTGAAAGGGACAGTCATTTAAGATGTTTCATAGATATAATCGTGTGAAAATCGCTCCTGTTACGATACACAACACCTCTCCTCCCGAAATTGACCTCTCTTTCAGCCACCTCTTTTTATTTTTTTTTATAGGAACAGAGAGTAGCGGGCTTTTTTATTATTATTGTTTCCTTTTATTGTGCCCTTGAGCTGTCTCCTTTGTTGTAAAAAAAAAATTATAGTCTCCCCAAGAATTTCCGACTTCGACACACATACACACACAAAAAAAAAACTTGCCCACTAACAGCAAGGCAGCAACACAGTGAAGATAAAGGTCAATGTTATCTGATTGTTAGCCACTTCACGTTAATAGCAACTGTGTCTTTTTCACGGGTTCCAAGTATCCACAGTGTTTAAGCCTTTCAGACTTTCCACTCAAGCACAGATATTAATAGACTTGGTTACCATATGGAAACAGCAACGTTCCAAATGTATGTGAAGAAACAAATTTGATAGCTCGCCTTTAAACGTGAATAATTGCTACACTTTTGTTTATATTTTTACGTCTTCTAAGTATTCACAGTGTTAAAACATTTTACTTTATCCACACGCACAGATAAATACACTGGGTCACTATCTTATAAGTTAACTACGCTAGGAAATTATAAATGCAACAGTAATATGATAATTCGACATTTGACGTGAATAATGGCTATCCCTTTGGTTTTATGTCTTATAAGTATTCACAGTGTTCAAGCATTTCAAATCTTCCACTCAAGTACAGATAAATAAACTGTGTAGTACTAGATAAGTAAATACCTAAACCTAAACCTAACGAACTAGGGTAATTCAAACTAATGTAGCCTAACTGAGGTAAACCTAAAGTAACTTGCGCTAAACTAAAAGTAAACTAAACAAACTAAAGTAGCGAACTAAAATAAAGTGAAACTAAACTAAAATTACGGTAACTGAATTTAAGTAAAGGTAAAGCAAACAAATTAAAGCTAAACTAAACAAAAAAAAAATCAAGTTAAACTAAACTAAAATTACGGTAACTGAATTTAAGTAAAGGTAAAGTAAACAAATTAAAGTAAAGCTAAACTAAAAAAAAAAATCAAGTTAAACTAAACTAAAATTAAAGTAAAGTTGAAGTATTTTTTTTTAATTATAGAATCTTGCTTTGCGTGCTTTTTTTTTTTTTTTTTTTTTTTTTTTACCTGCTTCCTTTACTGTAAAAAATAACCCAAAGTAAACCAAGACTAAAGTAAATCACCTAACCTAACCTAACTAACTTACTAACTAACTTAACCTAACTAACCCAACCTAACTTAACCTAACTAACCTAACCTAGCTAACTTAACCTAACCTAACCTAACCTAACTAACTTAACCTAACCTAACTAACAACCTAACTAACCTAACCTAACCTAACTCAACCTAACTAACCTAACCTAACCTAACTAACGTAACCTAACCTAACTTAACTAACCTAACTTAACCTAACTTAACCTAACCAGTAGCAGCGTGACCCAGCTGATGCAAGAGGAACGTTTTTTTTAATCTTAAGCTGACGTCTTTGCGTGTCTATTTAGTACCGCTATTTATGGCCCATCAACATTTATTGCTACTGGTGCTGGAGGGTCATAAAACAAACATCATCGAAACTTATATGTAATTGGATGGACTGCAGAGGAGGATTTCGGAATGCATTTTTACCTTCCTTCCCTCACCTCCTTCCTTCCTTCCTTCCATTCTTCCCTCACCTCCTTCCTTCCCCCACCTCCTCCCTTCCTTCCCTCACCTCCTTTCTTCCTTCCTTCCATTCTTCCCTCACCTCCTTCCTTCCCCCACCTCCTCCCTTCCTTCCCTCACCTTCCATCCCTCACCTCCTTTCTTCCTTCCTTCCTTCCTTCCATTCTTCCCTCACCTCCTTCCTTCCTTCCTTCCTTCCTTCCTTCCATTCTTCCCTCACCTCCTTCCTTCCCCCACCTCCTCCCTTCATTCCCTTACCTCCTTTCTTCCTTCCCTCTCTTCCTTCCTTCCTTCCCTCACCTCCTTCCTTCCTTCCCTCATCTCCTTCCGTCCTTCCTTACCTCTTCAAATTCCCCTCTTCCAAAGTCATTCCAACCTAACCACGTATTTTCTTCTCCTTACAGACATCTTCATCTCTCTTGCTTCCTTCATTCCTTCCTTTTATGGGGCTGGTTTTGAAATGGTTGATAATTTTATCCATGACTATAAGTGGTTGAAAATTGCAAACCTAACACGTAGAGACTTAAAGAAATTACATGGGATACAAGTGGAATTTATAACGTGTGTCAAGATTGATATGTATATATAGTGTATATGAAATGCAGACTTTACGTAGACACTTAAACTAATTAGATGGACTGCAGAGATGAATTCTAAATCGCAGATGTGAAGATTGAAAGGAGGTAGAGAAGTGTAATGTATGTTTTTAGAGAGAAATCATTGCGAATTTTATTATCTTATTTAAATCTTTGTTCAAGAATTGCAACTTTACACAGAAACGTAAAATAAGTGAATGGCCTGCAAAGTGGAATCATACAACACATGTGTGAAGTGCATTGACTGGGAGAAATGTAATGTATGTTGTTGTTGTTTAGAGAGAGAGAGAGAGAGAGAGAGAGAGAGAGAGAGAAAAAAAAATCACTGTGAATTTCATCCATCTAATTTTCGTCTATCTATGTTTTAAGAATTGCAAACATTACCTAAAACTTGAAATTCTTGGATGGCCTGCAAAGTGGAATTTCGTAACGTATATTTTGAAAATCATATTGAGTGTGTGAAATGTAATATATTCTTTTTATTAGGGAAATGATTGCGAGTTTTATCTATGATTGCAGACGTTACCCAACACTCTTAAATATGACTGGGTGAACCGCGGAGAGTAATTTTAGGTGTGTAACGGAAGCTTAACATATATACCTTCTAAAGCTTATAAATGCAGAGTGGGATTTTATAGAGTGTGTCAGGATTAAGAGGAAAAGAAACAACATATATATACCTTTTTAGCTTAATAATTGCCACCTTAATCTACGGCTACGAATTGCAGACTTCTTAGAAACTTAAAGATAATTGGATGGAGTGTTTCATGATTGAGAGTAACAGAAACAACACATATATACCTTTTTAACATAATAAATGCCGCCTTAATCTACGGCTACTAAGAGCATTTACTGGAGTTAAAGGAATTGCAGACATCTCAGAAATTTAAAGTGATTGGATGAACTGCGGATTGGAATTTTAGATAGTGTTTCATGATTAAGAGGAACAGAAACAACACATATATACCTTTTTAACATAATAATTGCCACCTTTATCCACGGCTACGGATTGCAGATTTCACAGAGACTTAAAATCAATAGGATGGACTACGAGTGGAGTGTGTGAAATTGAGGAGTAACAAACTTAACATATACACCTTTTTAACGTAATAATTGCCGCTTGTATCTATACGGCTACGAAGCATTCACTAGTGTTAAGGAATTGCAGACTTCTCAGAAACTTAAAAGAATTGGATTATATGCGAAGTGGAATTCAGCAACGTGTGTGTGAGATTATCAGAGTAAGAGAAAGTGACAAAGGGATGATTAGAGAAAAGGGGAAGAAAAGAAAGGGAAGAATAGGGAAGGAGGGGGAGGTGAAACGGAGAGAAATGAGAGGTAAGCGCAGAAAGGAAGGGAAGAGAAATGGAGGGAAGGGAAAAGGAAAGGAAAGAAGGGAAAGGGGATGAAATGCAAGAAGGGTAATGGGGAAGAGAAATGAGGGGAAAGGGACGTGACAGAAGGAAAAGAGAATGACATGCAGGAAGGGAAATGAAGTGAGATGGAAATACAAAAAAAAAAAAAAGAGAGAACGGAAAAGGGCAATTAAAAAAAACGAATAAAAAAGGAACAGAAAGGAAGGGAAAACGAAAAAAATAAAGAACATGATAAAGAAAAAAAACAAGTATAGGACAGAGGCGAAGGGAAGAAGGGATCAAGGGAGCAAGGTTGTCTGAGGCGAGGACGGCGACGAAGAAGAGGAGGAGGAGGAGGAGGAGGAGGAGGAGGAGGAGGAGGCGTCTGGTCTTGTCCAAAGGGAATGATAAGAAGGAGGACAAGGACTTAACTGTAAGGAGAGATAAATGCAGAGGAGGAAGAAGAAGAAGAAGAAGAAGGGGAAGAAGAAGAAGAAGAAGAAGGGGAAGAAGGGAAAGAAGAAGAAGAAGAAGAAGAAGAAGAGGAGGAGGAGGAGGAGGCCTGAAAGAGTAATGCATTGAAGGGAGAGGAAGAGAGAGGGAGAGGGAGAGAAAAAACAGATAAAAAAAAAACTAAAGAACTGTGAGAGGCATAATAATTCAGTTTATATTGTAGTAGTAGTAGTAGTAGTAGTGGTAGTAGTAGTAGTAGTAGTAGTAGTAGTAGTTCAAAGTCCTCTCTTATGTGATTTGTAGTGTTTTTTTTCCTTATATCTGCGAATGGTGATAAGATTCTAAGGTGTGTGTGTGTGTGTGTGTGTGTGTGTGTGTGTGTGTGTGTGTGCGTGTGTGTGGGTGGGTAATTAAACAGTAGCATCCTTGGCTGTTTTTTTTTTTTTTTTTTTCCGTCTATAGATTTATTTGGTTCATTTTACGTTCAGGGTCATTTATTTTAAGCTCCTGTTCCTTTCTTTCTTTCTTTCTCTCTTCCTTAATTCATCAACTCATTCTGTCTTTCTCTCTTCTTCCCTTTCTCCTTTCCCTATCTTTCCTTTTCTCTTATATCCCAGTCTCTCTTTATATACCTTCCTTTCTCTACTTTTTTTTTCTTCTTCCTTTCATTTCCTGATCCTCGCCTTTCTTAATCTATCTTCCTTTCCCTATCCCCTTCAACTCTATCCTCTTCCTTCTCTTCCCTTATTCCCCCCTTCCTTTCCTTAACCTTTCTCTCTGCCTTTCCTCTTCCCTCCTTTCTCTTGCCTTCTCTCGCCTTCCTTACTTCCCTTCCCTTCCTTTCTCCCCGTCTTCCTTCCCTTCTCTTCCCTTCCCTTCCCTTCCCTTCTCCCCGTCTTCCTTCCCTTACCGTCCCCACATTCCTCATCCTTTCTTTCCCTTCCTTTCCCTCCCTTCCTCTCCTCTCTCCTTCCTTCTTCCCTCACCTCGTCTCCTCCCTCACCATCTCTTCCATCAACCACCTCTACCAAAGTCTCTGCAAACCTAACCATACGATCTCCTCTCCTTTCAGACCCACCACCACCACCACCACCATGCCGGGTAAGCGAATCCCAACCAGCGAGACGACGGAGGCGCTGACGGCGGAGCTGGAGCCCATGACGCCGACGGGGGAGCAGGCGCCGGAGAAGCAGGACCCGGAGAAGACGCAGCTCAAGAAGGAGTTGGGGTTGTTAGAAGGCGTGGCCATCATCCTCGGCATCATTGTGGGCTCAGGTGGGTAGGGTTGTGGACTTGTGGTTGTTGTTCTTGTTATTTAGGGGGCAGAGGGTAGTGTGTGTGATTTTATTTTTGGGGGGGAGGGTGTTAATGATGGTTACCGTATAGTATAGTAGGCGATGATGTCATTCTTATGTCAACACCCACACCCTCCCAGCACCCCCTTTGCAGACTCCTTAAGGGTCGGTATAATAAGATACTTTCGTCTCTCACATCAGCTAATTTTAAAGGTCAAAGAGGGGGTCAGTCGGGTTCTAATGTGTGTTTCCTCAGGTTCACGGTACAGAAGAAGGGTCAAACTACCACCAGGGTCACAAAACTACTCCTGGAAATGCCCACAACTCCTACGAAAGCCTCTTCAATTATGTGTTCTAAGGGGGAGATATGTCTTTTAATACGACCCCTTATGTCCTTATGTTCACCAGTTTCTCTCTTCGTCCGTCAGGCATCTTCATCTCGCCCAAGGGAGTGCTGAAGGAGACGGGCAGCGTGGGCATGTCGCTGGTGGTGTGGGTGATGTGCGGCCTCATGTCCATGGTGGGCGCGCTGTGCTACGCCGAGCTGGGCACCTCCATACCTAAGAGCGGTGGGGACTACGCCTATATCAACACCGCCTTCGGGTCGCTGCCTTCCTTCCTCTTCCTGTGGGCCGCCAACCTTATCTTCGTGTGAGTGTGAGAGGTTGTTGTTGTTGTTGTTGTTGTTGTTGTTGTTTTCTCCCGTCTGGATTCTAATTATTGCTTTTCTCCTTTATTGTTGTTCTGTATTGTTCTTTTTTTCTTTTTTTGTTTCTTCCTTTTTATAATTCTTTACTATTTTTATTTTTATCATCGGGGTTTTCGTCTACTTTCCATTCTTCTGTTTCTTATTTCTTTGTTATTTTTGTTCCTTCGTTATTTATTTTCCTCCTTTCTTCCTCTTTACTGTTCTTGTTTTTATTCGGCCTCCCATTCCTCTGTTTCTCCTTTCTTCTTTCTTTACTGTTTTCTCTTTATTATGGTGAGAGTTATATGTGGTCCTTCATCTTCCTCTGTGGGTCAGTCATTCGCCATGGTCTGATCACGTGATGGTCCTTCTGATGTTACCGTCCCGAATGAAGGAGCTTGGAGTTAGATAGTGATGCTTATTTTTTGTTTGCTTATTTAATTTTGCGCGCTCGTGTGTGTGTGTGTGTGTGTGTGTGTGTGTGTGTGTGTGTGTGTGTGTGTGTGTGTGTGTGTGTGTGCAAGCTATGTCCCTTTTATAAGTGTAGCTATTTTGCATTACTTAAATATTACAGAAGATTCATGCATTAGTAATAGTAAAATCGTTCTAGAAATAACATCTGAAAATACACAATGCAATACCACCACCACCACCACCACTACTACTACTACTACTACTACTACTACTACTACTACTACTATTACTACCATTTCTCCCATCTCTCCTCTTCCTTCCTTCCTCCCTTCCCTTCCTTTCCGGGCCTACCCTTCCCTTCTTCGTCCCTGTACTGTATAGTGTTTGCATGTTAACGTGTGCCAGTGTAACATATGTGCTGTGTACCTCTATATAGTACCACACTACTCCTACTGTACCACTAACACTTACAAACTTTGGGCCGTATTACTAAAAATTTTGTCGCTTAAGTTCACCTCTTTGACAAGGCTTTCCTATGAGTCTGGGGCATTTCCGGAAGTAGTTTTATGACCCTGGTGGTAGTCTGACCCTTCTTCTGTACCGTGAACCTAAAGAAACACTCATTATAACTCAATTGCCTTCCTCTTGGACCTTTAGAAATAGTTGATGTTAGAAGCGAAATGGTCTTATAATACCAATCTTTTTTTTTCTCTCTCTCCCCCTCGCAGGCCCACCACCAACGCCATCATGTCCCTCGCCTTCGCCAAATACGTAATCCAGCCTTTCTTCCCGAGTTGCGATATGCCAGACTCAGCCATCCGTCTCATCGCTGCGCTGGCCATATGTGAGGAAATCGTGTGTGGGGCTGGTTGTATTTCTTTCTCTCCTTTTCCTCCCTCCTCTTCTTCTTTCTCTCCTTTTCCTTCCTCCTCCTCTTCTTCTTTCTCTTCTTTTCCTTCCTCCTCTTCTTCTTTCTCTCCTTTTCCTTTCTCCTCTCCTTCTTTCTCTCCTTTTCTTTTCTCCTCTCCTTCTTTCTCCTCTCCTTCTTTCTCTCCTTTTCCTTCCTCCTCCTCTTCTTCTTTCTCTTCTTTTCCTTTCTCCTTTTCTTCTTTCTCTCCTTTTCCTTTCTCCTCTTCTTCTTTCTCTCCTTTTCCTTCCTCCTCCTCTTCTTCTTTCTCTCCTTTTCCTTTCTCCTCCTCTTCTTCTTTCTCTCCTTTTCCTTTCTCCTCTTCTTCTTTCTCTTCTTTTCCTTTCTCCTCTCCTTCTTTCTCCTTCCTTCCTTCCTTTCTCCTTTCCCTTCCCTTCTTCCTATTCCCTGTGTTGTGAACTTGTGAGTCTCTTGTTTGCTGGTCTAATTCCCTTTTCTCTCATCTTTCATTCTTTCATTCTCCTTTCATTCTTCCTCCCTTCCCCTTTCCTTCCCTTCTATGTAAATCTCCCTTCCCTTTCCTCTCCTTCCCTTTCTTTCTTTCTTCTCCTGTTTCGCGTCATTCTTTAAATTCTTTCCCTTTCCTTCTTCCTTCATTCCTTCCATCTCTCCTCCTTTTTCCTTTCTCCTCCTTCCTTCCCTTCCCCTCTCATCTCTCCTCTTCCTTCCTTCCCTCTTTCCTTCTTCCTTCATTCCTTCCATCTCTCCTCCTTTTTCCTTTCTCCTCCTTCCTTCCCTTCCCCTCTCATCTCTCCTCTTCCTTCCTTCCTTTCGTCTTTTTCTTCATTTCTTTGTTCCTGTCTTCCAATTGACCATCCACCTTCCCTTCCTTCCTTTCTTCTTTCCTTTCAGTCCTTTTTCTTTCATTTTTCATTTTCTCCCTCTCCCCGCTCACTTTATTTTGTTTTCCTCCTTTCTTTCTTCCTTCCCTATTTCTTCTTTTCTCCACCCATCCACTTCATTCCTATACTTTCCTCCTTCCATCCTTTCTTCATTAACTGTCTTCCCCTCCATCAATTCCTCCTTTATTTCTGTGATACACTTTACTCTTTCCATCCCTCACTTCTTCTCTGTCTCTGTCTTCCTCTCCATCAATCCTCCCTTTCTTCTCCCTCCATTCCTTCGCTCCTTGATATATCCCAGTTTACCGTATTTCATTCACCCCCAATAGGCTCGAGGGCTAGTGTAATGGAGATGAGCACTGAGGCCATGAGCAGCTATGGCGTATCTTCACCTTTCGTACTTTCCGCAGGCTTCCTCACGGCCCTGAACTGCTGGAACGTGCGGGTCACCACCAAGCTGCAGGACTTCTTCATGGTCACCAAAATCGGGGCGCTGCTCTTGGTCATTCTGGCGGGACTCATCTACTTGATCATGGGTGAGTGGCAGAGGGAGGGAGTTGGTTGGTGTCTCCTTTGTGGACTCATCGACTACGGACACAGCTGCTTCCCACTGGCTCCTCTCCTCTAGTGCCTTGTTGGAGACCATTTCCATTGCCACTGGGATGGGTTTCACTGTAAAGCCCCGTTCATACTGTGTGAACGGGGCTTTAAGGACACATAGCCTGCCCTTGGGTTGTGGTGCTCCTGGAAGCCGGCATTTGGTACCAGCTTCTCATGATGGTGTACCTGTCTCGGCGCCACTGTAGTGAGTAGAGATGCAGGTGTTGTAGTCTTTCCCAGTAGTTGAGGTGCTCCATACCCTCAATATGGCAGGTAAATGTCCTCTGCACTGCCTCTATCCTTGATATATCTCCCACTCTGTGTGGTTAGTTAGTAGTTAGGTAGTCAGGTAGGTCATTAGGTAGTGGGTGATGGTGATTAAGAGGGATGGAGAGAGGGAGGGATTTGGCTGGTGTGTGGTTCGTTAGTAGTTAGGTAGTCAGGTAGGTCGTTAGGTAGTGGGTGATGGTGATTAAGAGGGACGGAGAGAGGGAGGGATTTGGCTGGTGTGTGGTTCGTTAGTAGTTAGGTAGTTAGTGGGTGATGGTGATTAAGAGGGACAGAGAGAGGGAGGGATTTGGCTGGTGTGTGGTTCGTTAGTAGTTAGGTAGTTGGGTAGTTAGTGGGTGATGGTGATTAAGAGGGACAGAGAGAGGGAGGGATTTGGCTGGTGTGTGGTTAGGTAGTTGGGTAGTTAGTGGGTCGTGGTGATTAAGAGGGACGGAGAGAGGGAGGGATTTGGCTGGTGTGTGGTTAGGTAGTTGGGTAGTTAGTGGGTGATGGTGATTAAGAGGGATAGAGAGAGGGAGGGATTTGGCTGGTGTGTGGTTGGTTAGTAGTTAGGTAGTTAGTGGGTCATGGTGATTAACTTATGCACTACTCTGTTCACTCCTGACTCACTTAACACATGACAGAGACTGGTAACTTATGCACCACTCTGTTCATTGTTGAGACTCTTAACGTTATCCAGAGACCATTAATTTATGCACCACCCTGTTAAGTCACTCTCGTCAACACACTTAACAACACTCAGCACACTTACTAACATCATTACAAACACACTTACCAATACATCCATGCACCTACTAACACATCAACATACACTAACACACTAACACACAACACTTGATACACTTACTAACACTCCACACACTTACCAACACTTGATACACTTACCTACACACTTACCAACACTCCGCACACTTACCAACGCTCGTCTCTCTCTCTCTTCCCAGGCAACACCGAGAACTTCCACAACTCCTTCCAAGGGACCAGTACTGAGCCGGGGCAGATCGCTGTTTCCTTCTACTCCGGCATCTTCTCCTACGCTGGCTGGAACTACCTCAACTTCATGACGGAGGAGCTCAAGAACCCCTTCGTGTGAGTGGCCTTCCTGGTCTTGCCTCGCACGTCTTCGTAGTTTGTTGAAATTTTGTGTAGATATTGTATGTGCATTGCCGTGAATTTGTAGTACTGTTGTGGAGCTCAAGAACCCCTTTGTGTGTGAGTGTCCTGGCCTGTGACATCTTTAACCCAGTAGCAGCGGGGATCGTGTTTCTTAATGGTCCCTCCAAGCGAGAAAAATGAGAAAAAATCACGCCTCACACAAACCATTTCATAATATATATCAAAGCATTTGTGATCAGATTATGTATCATCTATTTTGGGGGGTTTATATCATGGCACAAATTTGGCCCGTCGCTGCTACACGGTAAAGCCACAAATTTGGCCCGTCGCTGCTACCGGGTTAACCCCTCGACTGTGGATTTCCTACAAGAAGACATCACCAAGCTACAGGAATGGAACAAAAAGTGGCTGCTACAATTCAATAAAGAAAAATGTAAAGTCCTGCACCTTGGGAGGGGAAATCCAGCACACCAATACCACATGGGAAACACTCCACTATCCACCACAGAGGCAGAGAAAAACCTAGGAATATATGTTACCAGGCTACCAGTGAAGGGATATCCAGCACACCAATACCACATGGGAAACACTCCACTATCCACCACAGAGGCAGAGAAGGACCTGGGACTATATGTTACCAGGCTACCATTGAAGGCATAATCTTTGCCAATTGCAGTGGACGGGTTAAGTTCTGTCTCTGCCTTAATGAATGCAAGTTTTAATAATGAAAACAAATCCCACCTCTGTCTCAATGAACTTGTGTTAAAAAAAATGAAAAAAAAAATCCACCTCTGCCTCAGTAAACCTAATGAAAACAGTAATGAAAAATGAGAAGAAATATTTGAAATGAAATGACATGAAAAAACAACAACCAAAAAAAAAAACCCACAATCTTCCTTCAGGCCCTGTAACATCTTTCCCCTTCTCTTCCCCCCACAGCAACCTGCCGCGGGCCATCTACATCTCCCTGCCGCTGGTCACGCTCGTCTACGTGCTGGCCAACATCGCTTACCTGGCCGTGCTCACACCTGTCGACATGCTGGCCTCGGACGCAATTGCTGTGGTGAGTACCCGACCCGATGGACACGTTTTCTTTGTTTTGCCGTGACCTCTGACCCTATAAGTCGTGGAATGGTCTTTTTTTATTATTATTATTATATTTTTTTTTTACAGTAAAGAAAACCGTTCAAGGGCAAAAAAGAGGAAAGGAAACAATAATGAAAAAAAGCCTGCACATGAAGGTAGAATTGACCCCATATTATGTAGCGTCGCTGGGAAGTCTTATATACGAATAGCATGTGCGTGGATGTGCTCTTCTATTTCCACGAGGCTCCCACAAGTAATGAGTTTATTTTTCACTGGGAACCATTAATATTTCTTTTGTAGTGACCCACCTACTTGGATTCTTTTTAGGAGCAGCGAGTAGTGTTTTTTTAATTTTTTTGTTATTGTTTAATTTTTTGTGTGCCGTTGAGCTGTCTCCTTTGTTGTAAAAAAAGAAAAGAAAAAGTATGTGACCCTTGACCCCTGAGGATAAGGAATTTCATGGTCTGGGGGTGAATGACGGACTTTTTTTTTTTTTTTTATATATATCTAAGGAGACAGTTCAAGGGCTCAAAGAAAGGAAAAAACAAAAAACAAAAAAAACACGCTACTCACTGCTCCCGAACAGAGGTCAAAGGAGTGTCCAAAAAGAGAGGTCAATTTCGGGAGGAGAGGTGTCATGTTTTATTTCGACCAACATGAATGAAGTTGCAATATTTCCTCGGGTTCTCTCACAGACGGATGAAAGCTAAATCTATTACTTGGTCTTAGTATGAATTCCTGGTAACTCTCTATTAGTTAAGACACACCATTGTATTCCCTTAGGTCTCTCTGTGTTCATGTAGTCATTCAAGGGAGCTACAGTGTTTCCTCGGGTTCTCTCACCGACGGATGAAAGCTAAATCTATTACTTGGGCGTACTGTGAATTCCTGGTAACTCTATATTAGTTAAGACACACCATTGTATTCCCTTAGGTCTCTCCGTGTTCATGTAGTCATTCAAGGGAGCTACAGTGTTTCCTCTGGTTCTCTCACAGACGGATGAAAGCTAAATCTATTACTTGGGCTTGCTGTGAATTCCTGGTAACTCTATATTAGTTAAGACACACCATTGTATTTCTTAGGTCTCTCTGTGTTCATGTAGTCATTCAAGGGAGCTACAGTGTTTCCTCTGGTTCTCTCACTGACGGATGAAAGCTAAATCTATTACTTGGTCTTAGTATGAATTCCTGGTAACTCTATATTAGTTAAGACACACCATTGTATTCCCTTAGGTCTGCCTGTGTTCATGCAGGAGCGGGCTTGTTTTTTCTCTGCACTTTTTTTTTTTTTATATATATATCAAAGGATGCGGCTCAAGGGCAACAAATACAGTACGCAAAAAAAAGCCCGCTACTCGCCGCTCCCACAGAAGTAAAGAGTAGCCCCAAAAAATCCACCTCTGCCCTTGAGCCGTCTCCTTTGCAGTTAAAAAAATATTAAAAAATCATCTTGTGCCGCAGTGAGTAATGTCCGTGTCTCGCCCCGCCACAGACCTTCGCCGACCGCCTCATGAGCCACGGCAGCTGGGTCATGCCGCTGCTGGTCGCCCTCTCTGCCTTCGGAGGACTGTCGGTGCACATCATGACCTCCTCCAGGTGGGTGACGCTTTCTTTTACTTATTTATTTCGATGTTTTTCTTATTATTTCTTATTTCTCTGGACATTTACAGAAGTCCGCCCAGCCTCACTAACTATCTACATTTCAAAAAGTAACGTGGGCCTGAGTTTGAGCGAGATAAGGAGTGAACTTTCTACTCTTTTGTGTGTGTGTGTGTGTGTGTGTGTCTGTGTGTGTGTAGTGTGGCGACTATGCCTGATGAACGAGCCTCCCATAACCCACTTAGCCAGGGGGGTATCTCTTTGGCCGACTCGGTAAGGAGCGGCTCTCCCGTCACGCCGGTCGCAGGTTCAATCCCAGGCAGCCGACGAATACCCTGATCTTGATTAATTTCTTGTGTGTTTCGATACACACAGCGGACGTCTTGGAAAATAGAAAAAGAGCAAATAAACTCCCGGGGCACAACACTTCCAGCCCTCATCTTCTATTTAAATTACTTATATACTTCTATTTCACCTCATACTTGGGACTCATTAACACCTGACTGATTGAGTGGGTTGTGTGGTGTTGCAGGTTGTGTTTCGTGGGCGCAAGACAAGGACACTTCCCAGACAGCCTCGCCCTCATCAGCTGTCGATGCAACACTCCGATGTCTTCGCTTATCTTCCTGGTGAGTGTGTGCATGTGTGTGTAGGGGGAGAAGGGTATGGCTGTGTGTGTTTACCTAGTTGTGAAATACAGGAAAAGAGCTGTACTAGGCTTGTGCTGTCCTGTCTCCATAACGCTTATCCAGTTTGGTTTTAAATTCATGAATCGTTTTTGCACACTCAGTCTCCTCGTCAAGTCCGTTCCATGTTGTTATGCTTCTGTATGGAAAACTGTATTTCTTGATGTCTCTCCTACAGTCGCTCTTCTTCAATTTCTTACCATTGCCTCTTGTTATGGAGACGGGACAGCACAAGCCTAGTACAGCTCTTTTCCTGTATTTCACAACTAGGTAAATACACACAAATTCTCTTCTCTCTTTCTCCACATCACTCACAGTAGACGCCCACAAGCCCTTCCTCCTCTCCTTCACCTCCTCCTTCCCTTCCTTTTCCTCATCTTTCCCATCATCCTCACTCTTCCCTTCACACCCATCACCCTCTTCCTTATACTTCTTCCTTTCCTTCACCAGCCCTTCCACCACCTCCTCTTCCTTCACCACCTTCTCCTCCTCCTCCTTCATCTCCTCCTTCCCTTCACCGGTCCCTTTTCCTCCTCTTTCCCATCTCCCTCACCCTTCCCTTCACATCCATCACCCTCTTTCCTATACTTCTTCCTTTCCTTCACCACCTCCTCCTCTTCCTTCACCACCTTCTCCTCCTCCTCCTTCATCTCCTTCCCTTCCCTTCCTTTTCCTCATCTTTCCCTACACCTCACTCCTCCCTTCACACTCATCACCCTCTTCCTTGTACTTCTTCCTTCCCTTCACCTCCTCCTCCTTCACCACCTTCTTGGCCTCTTCCTCCAGGGCCTGTTGTCGCTGGTGTACCTCAGCACGACGGATATCTACCGCCTCATCGACTATGCCAGCTTTGTGGAGAGCATGTTCATCCTCTGCAGCATTGCCGGCCTCCTCTACATGCGCTGGAAATATCCCGACATGGAGCGGCCCATCAAAGTAAGTCCTTGGGGGAGGGGTCTTGAAGTATTTTTAAGTAGTTGGTTGTCTTGTTAGTGGAATTTGCACTCGTCTGATTCCTGTACATAGGTAAGGCTAGGTTAGGTAAGGCTTAGGTTAGGTTAGGTTAGGTTTGGTTAGGCTAGGTTAGGTAAGGTAAGGCTAGGTTAAGTTAGGTCAGCTTAGATAAGGCTAGGTTAAGTTAGGTTAGGTTAGGTTTGGTTAGGTTAGGTAAGGGAAGGCTATGGTTAGGTTTGGTTAGGTTAGGCTAGGTAAGGCTAGGTTAGTTTAGGTTTGGTTATGTAAGGGAAGGCTAGGGTTAGGTTTGGTTAGGTTAGGCTAGGTAAGGTAAGGCTAGGTTAAGTTAGGTTATGTTTGGTTATGTTAGGTAAGGCTAGGTTACGTTAGGTTAGGTTAGGTTACATTAGGTTAGATAAGGTAAGGCTAGGTTAAGTTAGGTTAGGTAAGGCTAGGTTAGGTAAGGCTAGGTTAAGATAGGTTAGGTTAGGTTACTCTCTCTGTACATTCACCCGAAACAACTTAATATAGTGCAACTCATTCATACAGGTGAGGATTTAGAAGGTCTTACAAGGGTAGTTAAGAAGTTGGTTGGCTTGTTAGTGGACGTTTCTCTTGGTTAACTTCTCCCCATGTACCGGAAATGATGGAACATGAAACGAAGCCACAGTTTGCAGGTTCTGGGGTGCTTATATTTAATTTTGCACTGGCCATGTGTATAAAGTTCACATTGTTGGGTATGGCAATTAGTGCATTCTAGTGTCTTAAGTGTGGCATCATGGTACAGTCAGGTGCATTGCTCTTTTATTTTTTGTGTTCTCGTATGTTTTGTCACCCTTGAGCTGCCTCCTTGACTAAAAGTGATTGGGTACGCCTCTCCACCATGTACCCGCACCCCTCCACCATAATCTCGCATCTTTCCACTACATACCCTAACCTCTCCACCACATACCCTCACCTCCACACCACATTCCCTCACCACACACACACACACACACCTTCTTCACATTCATTCCACTCAATCTTCTCCTTCTCCTTCAAGCTTAATATATATCTCTCCTTCACCACCTTGTCCCTCATCCCACACATCCCACCTCTGCACATGTTCCCTCACCTCTCCCTCCCCCCCCAGGTCCACCTCGCCGTTCCCATCGCCTTCCTGTTGGTGTGCGGGTTCCTGGTGTTCCTGCCGCTCTATGTCCGGCCCTACGAGGTTGGCATGGGGCTGCTCATCACCGGCTCTGGCATCCCCGCTTACTTCCTCTTCATCTATTGGGAGAACAAGCCACGACTGATCAGGAGATGGCTGGGTGAATATTGGTGGTTGTTGGTTGGTTGGTTGTGTTGGGGGGTGGTTGTGGTTGCTTGCTTTTTTTCAGATTTTTTTTTCTTTTTTCTTTGTCCTTTTTGTTTTTGTGTTTGTTTTTTGTCTGTTTTTCTTTGTCTTTTATTGTCTTCTTTTTATTCTGTCTTTTCTCTTTTTTTCAGATTTTTTTTATTTGTCTATTCTTTGTCCTTTTTTTTCTTTGTCTTATTTTCATTATTTTTTATTGTCTTCTATTTTTGTCTTTTTTGTCTGATTTTCTTTTTTGGTTTTGTTTGTTTTGATTTTTTGTTGTTTTTCTATTCTTTTTTGTCTTTGTTTTGTTTTGTCTTGTTTGTTTTGTCTTCGTTCGTTTTCATTTCGTCTTCCGATAAGCTTAACAGGCACTGGTCAGAGGCTGTTCAGATTTAAGAGCTTGTGCTGCAATACCTTTCCTCTGCCTTCTCTCGCTTCCTACATCATCATAACCACACCTCCTCCACTCTTTCCTTCCTTCGTCTTATCATTCTTCTTTTGGCCTGTAACGCTTTGTATCGCTTCTTAGGTCCTCCTCCTCCTCCTGGTCTTCTCCTCTGTATATTCACACACTTCCTTCACCCTTGCTGCCTCGTGTCACTTTCCGTTCCTCGTCGTCAGTCCTTTAACCTCGGTAGCAGCGATGGGCCAAATTTGTGGCTTTACCGTGTAGCAGCGACAGGCCAAATTTGTGCCATGATATAAACCCCCCAAAATAGATGATGCATAAACTGATCACAAATGCTTTGATATATACACTATGAAATGGTTTGTGTGAGTGATGATTTTTTCTCATTTTTCTCGCTTAGGGGGACCATTAAAAAATATGGTCCCCGCTGCTACCGGGTTAACTAAGCTCATCCCTTCTCCCTCTCCCCCAACAGACAAGCTCACGGTTGGGACGCAGCTGCTCTTCATGTCGGTGAAAACGGAGTGAGGAGGAGAAAAAGAAAAGATCAGACCACCATGATAATGCCAGGATGACAGCTGCCAATATGAGTGTGTGTGTGTGTGTGTGTGTGTGTGTGTGTGTGTCCCTCATATCAACGCGTGGCCTTCACCTGCCTCTCATGCCCTTGGTTCTGGCTCTCCCTGTGCATCCCGGCAGTGACAGAAAGGAAGGTCGTTCTCGCTGGAAGGTTTCGCCGCTTAAGATGTTCCAAACTTTTCCTTCTTGGTCCCTGAGTTGTAAGCTTCTGCCGCCGCCGCCGCCGCCGCCGCCCCACGTGACATTCATGCCTTTGCTCAAGCCGTGTGTGTGTGTGTGTGTGTGTGTGTGTGTGTGTGTGTGTGTGTGTGTGTGAGAGAGAGAGAGTGAGTCAGGTGGTTGGTGGGCCACAGCGGGTGGTTGTCATAGCTTGTGTTGATGCCCGTGCCAGCAGCAGCGGTGGGCAGCACAGCACCGGGGCGGCAGCACTCAGCGTGTCCCCAGTACTCTGGCTTCTGTCTAGACGAGGAATCTGTGATATTTCAGGATGGGAAATGTCAAAGAAATTAATTTTTATTATTATTCTTGTTTTGAGTGTCAGTTCAAGATATTTTAAGTTTGTACATAGAGTCTTACAAGTCTACTTAAAATAGAAGCTGAGAGCTTAATGAAAAAGGTTGAAATTGGTGAATTTACTATAAATTATATGTGATGAATCCCGGTGATGGTGTTGTCGTACAGTGGCTCCGGCAGTTCAGTGTTTAGTTACAGCCTGCCACGGGAGCCTGAAGCCCCGTACACACTGTGCCGACTCTGGGCCACGACTACCCACGACTCTAGGGTACACGAGGTCTTGGGTGTTGATGTGAAAGGGTCGGGCATGCCTTGAAAGAGATCTTGAGACTGTTGCCAAGTGCTGCGCCGACGTCGTGATGGGAGTCTGGAGTCGTGAGGGTTAGCACGACCAGCTGGCAACTAGTTGACCGAATGTACCAAACAGTCAGCAAGAAACCAAGACCCCAATAAAACCTCCCCCCCTTCTTGGAGCGTGGGAACCAACTTGTCAAATGGAAGAGTCGCTGGGTTGTCGTGGCCCAGAGTCAGCACAGTGTGAACGGGGCTTAAGGGTGAGGGAGGCGGCAGGAAACAATCATAGCCTCTGGTGCCTCAGCCTGGTGGTGGCAGCCCTGGTGAGGAGGGACATGTGCAGCGATGCCAAATTATCGTACTCAGCGCATTGCATCGTCGAAGTTTCTGGTCGATAACTATAGCAAAAAATACGAAAACCATCAGTATTTAGCAGTTTCAACGATGACTTTAATTTCCTATCGTTGTTTGTGTGGTTACGACAGTCTTGGCGCCTAAAAAACAACAATGTTCAGAGTACGACAATTTGACAACGCTGGACATGTGACAGGCTGTGGTGCGTCAGGAGAGGTCACAAAGATGGCTGTTCATGTATATCTTGCTACAGTGAACCAGCCGTGTGTGTGGAGCCTTGAGTGTGTGTCTGCCTGGGCTCGGGTGTCTCTAGTGTGCATCACCAGCCCGCCGCCCTGAGAGAGGACTGCAGGTGGAGGCAGCTTGGTGTGAGGTGGTGGCCTGGTGGTGATCCAACATGTCTTCCTTGTACTGGGCCTTAGAGGGTCAGTGGCTGCCCGGGTCACTGCCCACCACCTGCCCTGCCAGTGATATACTTGGTGGCAGAGGAGGGACCGGTGATGATGAAAACAGCAGCATAGAGAAGAAGATGAAGAAAACGGAGAAGAAAAAGAAGATGCAGATGGAGAAGAAGAACAAGGAAAGAAGAAGAAAAGATGCAGATGGAGAAGAAGAACAAGGAAAGAAGAAAAAGAAGATGCAGATGGAGAAGAAGAACAAGGAAAGAAGAAAAAGAAGATGCAGATGGAGAAGAAGAACAAGGAAAGAAGAAAAAGAAGAAGATGCAGATGGAGAAGAAGAACAAGGAAAGAAGAAAAAGAAGAAGATGCAGATGGAGAAGAAGAACAAGGAAAGAAGAAAAAAAGATGCAGATGGAGAAGAAGAACAAGGAAAGAAGAAAAAGAAGATGCAGATGGAGAAGAAGAACAAGGAAAGAAGAAAAAGAAGAAGATGCAGATGGAGAAGAAGAAGGAAGGAAGAAGACAGTAGAAGAAGAGGAAGAAGATGAAGAAGGTGAAAAAAAAGGAAAAAACGAAGAAGCAGAAGTAGAAAAAGAAGAAAAGTTGCCTCCTCCCGAAACTGACCTCTCTTTTGGCCACTTCCCTTGACACAGTTCATAGAAGCAGCAATTTCTGGACTTTTTTTCATCATTGTTTCCTATTTGTTTTTGCCCTTGCGCCATTTCCTTTGCTGTAAAAAAAAAAAAGATATTTGAACCAGACTTTTGCTTCTCGAGGGATATTTTTTAAAGGGCCTCGCAGCTTTCATTTGGGGTTGTTGTTTTGGTTTAATTATACAGATTCTGAGCCCAAGGGAGTATATTTTCAAAGGCTTGCTCTTTCGTCACCCCTCTCAGCTCTCAGCCTTCAGCCACTCAAGGGATCCGAAGGTGTGCCGGAAGTGTTGTCATGCTTCCCAGACCCCTACAGGACCAGTGTGCATGTGTGTGTGTGTGTGTGTGTGTGTGTGTGTGGTGTTTATATTAATTTGTGTATATTTTTACGGTTCTTCTTCTCTCGCACGAGTTCACGACGGCGGTATTTGTGGTCTGAACGGCAGTCGCTCAAGGCTCAGGTGCAGTCATTAGTGTTATCTTTATTATTGTTATCATTAATGTCATTCTTCTGATATTTCTCTTTTTTTCTTAATTTTTTCTTCTTTTTTTCCTTCTTCCATCGGTGTTATTCTTCCTATGCTTCTCCTTTTATCTTTCCCCATCTTTTTCTTCTTTTTCTTCTTCTACTTCTTCATTTTTTTCCTATTTTTCACCTCCATTTTCTTCTCCTACTTCTCCTTTTCTCATTCCCTATCTTTTTCTTCTTTTTCTTCTTCTGCTTCTTCATTTTTTTCCCATTTTTCATCTCCTTTTTCTTCTACTTCTTCATCACCTACATCTTTCCTTGTTCTACTTCTCCATCTGCATCTCCTTCCTCTTTTCCTTCTTCATCTGCATCATCATCATCTCCTCCACCTCCCCCTCCTTTCTCTCCATCATAACCATTACATAACAACTATTACAAATCAGTTATACCACATTTTCTAGCAAGGCCATATCACGCGCTCCATATAGCCTGCACAGGTGAGGTACAGCGGACCCAAATGAAGCGAAGGTATTTCTAGCTAATGAAGGACAGGTTGGGTGACTCGCTAGGGTAGGAGAGTGTGTGTAGGCGCTGCTCAGAGTCTATTATTCATCGATCTATTCTTCTATCATGTTTTCTTTGGGGTCGGCCGGTGAGGTGATGGCAGTGGCTGGTGTGAGTGATGTATGGTAATTGTTATATAACGCGTTTTTAAATAAAATAATAAATGCTCGTTTTTATATTGTGATTTTGATTTCCCAGGTGAAGGTGGTTATCTCTCTCTCTCTCTCTCTCTCTCTCTCTCTCTCTCTCTCTCTCTCTCTCTCTCTGGAGTAGAAGGAATAAAATGAAAAAAAAAAATTACCTTGTCCAGAACCTAAATTACTGATACAAAAGCTCAGAAACATGAAAATACAATCAACCGAAGACTAATCAAAAGTAATGCTATGTCAAAATGAGCCTAAACTAAGAGAAAACATGGAAATAAATAAAAAATCAGGAGTAAGAATAGTGAACCCGTTAGAAAAGCGCAAACAAACATGGCTGATGGAGGATGAGGCTGCCGGGTACCAATGCGACTTTTCCCTCATATATCCACTTCTGAAGCATTGTGTCTCGATTTTCCTTAACCGAGAGATCCGCCACGTCTTTCTGCACAGGTGAGTAATGGTAACAAAACAGGTGTGTGGTTAATTAAGGCAAGACAGGCAGGTGTGTGTGATGGGCGTGGCCGGACAGGTGACAGGTTGGTGTGTAAGAGAATGAATATATCGCCAAGAAAAGCTGCTGAACACTGAACAATACGAAGAGCGAAAGAATATCAGTGCATTTGAGAAGACGGAAGATATACGGCAAACGAGAGGTGTGCCGTGATGAGACAGGTGAAGGAGCTTGGGGCTCAGATGACATCTTTAAGTATGGCTAGAGTCTCACATCACACCCACAGCTGCCCATCCATCTCCACTCCACTTGGGAATCGAACCCGGGACCTCAGTCTCGGTTGTGAGGCGAGTGTGCTAACCATAGGTCCCCAAGATCGTTTAGGGCAGGGGATAGGCATAACTTGAAAAGAGGCCTAACTCGAAAAGTAGACATTTGCGACGGAAATGAGGTACAAAATCGTGCAATTCACTAAATCTATCACCAGAAAAACATGAACCACGTCAGAAAATCATTGGTTGGGTGAAACGGTAAATTGTCCCTAATTTTTTCCTGCCTCTAAATCCATACTTATCC
This sequence comes from Eriocheir sinensis, assembly GCF_024679095.1. Taxonomy (NCBI): domain Eukaryota; kingdom Metazoa; phylum Arthropoda; class Malacostraca; order Decapoda; family Varunidae; genus Eriocheir; species Eriocheir sinensis. The sequence goes on from NC_066555.1 coordinate 996,007, forward strand.
TGAAGCTTGTAAATGCTCCTCACCTGAACCACATCTAGATTTCGATTCTCCCAATTATTGGAAGGTAAGGGACCATTGGGAAGACATATTAATAGGATTGAGTAATACATTGAGAAGTGGTGGTGGTTTGGTAAAGGAAATAATAATGGAGGTATTGTGATGAGGGAGCAAGAGTCTGATTGGGAGGTGTGGAAGTGGTGGAGAGGCTGTTGGTGAGGCATTTTGATAGGACTGAGGAGTACAGCAAGAGAGGAAGCGCTTTGATAAAATAAAATAGTTATTGGAAACCACTGTACTAAAGGGTTTTCATACTTTTGTTTCTGGTCCTCATGCAGTTTGAAAGAAAGGTAAATATCTTAAAGGAAAAAACTTGCTATGACGTAACCAAATATAAGGATTTGTATAAGTGATGTATAGGAAAGTTACTATAAAATGAGTGAATGAAAGGAATAATAGAAAGGATGTAGAGGAAACTTACTGGGAAATAATCAAATAAAATGAATAATAAATGATGACCAGAAAACTTTCCGAAAAATAGTAGAATAAAGAGAAAGATTGCTAATTTTTTCAGTCTTTACAGCCTGTGCAAAAGAATACCACACGAGACTTCAAGATCAAGACTGAGATGAGGTTAAGAAAGAGATGGACAGCACTGAGGAGTTAAAGTGGATGAGACTGAGGTTACCATCACAGCTCCTTGTCCTGCCCTGAGAGATCAAGACAGAGATGAGGTTAAGTAATAGTAGAACGCTGAAGGTTTAGAGTGAACAAGACAGGGGTTACCATCACAGCTCCTCCTTGTCTTGGCCTGAGAGTTTGACCACACAGCAGGACACTTGGTCTGGGGTTCTGGCACTATGCAAGAAATATTAGTCAAACAATCCTTCAGTCAATGCTTGTACTGGAGGGAAGGTTTAAAGGATATAAGTATTCACTGTTTTTCTTATATATTTCTATGATAATTTTATACTACTCCAGAGCTTAGTGTCTTATGTAGTCAAGCAATTCAATAATGAACTCTTGTACTGGAGGGAAGGTTAAGGAAGAGAAGTATATTTATTTTCTTATTCTTATCTTAATTTCATACATAACCCCATATCTTAGTGTCTTGTATAGTCTTTTCATTATCAAGAAGGAATCACCATAATTTTTACTGACCTTTTCTTGAATCACCATAATTTTTACTGACCTTTTTCTTTCTTTATCCATCAAGTCGCTATATATTCAGAGACTTCTTGTGACAGAGTATTACCCATCCCCTGATCTTGATGAACATTGACATCCCTACCATCACACTGCCTTTTATTATGGCCTCTCTGGTGAAGTGTTGAAAGATTTGGACTTCTGACACCTCTTGAGATTTTTTGTTAATTCAGAAAAGGAGTCCGTTCAAGGGCAAATAAATAGAGAAAATAAAACACCCCACTGACACCATTCATAGCCAGATCCTTATCCAAAATATTAACAATAGCCTCAGTCTTGAGTACAGTGATTTTCCTCATAACTTGGGTTCTCAGTTATCTTTATATTTATCCACCTTGTTTTTATCCATCTTGGCCCTCGTTTCTGTTCTTTTAATGTCTTTCAGAAGCGGCGAGAAAGAGACAGCAGCAGGAAGAGGAGGTCAGGGCACGTGTGAGGGTGACAGCAGGGCAAGAAGACAGCAAAGAGCCTATGTAATGGTAAGGTTCCATGTATAAGTCCCCTGTTGGGTGTGTCTGCCAATCTGTACACAGCATTCCAATTAGTACTCATTAGATCAAGGCAGTAGGGTGGCAAGGGTTCCTAGTGAGGGTGGAATTGCATGAAGAAGTCTCCTGTTGTGTGTCTGCCAATCTGTACACAGCATTCCAATTCATACTCATTGGATCAAGGCAGTAGGGTGGCAAGGGTTCCTAGTGAGGGTGGAATTGCATGAAGAAGTCTCCTGTTGTGTGTCTGCCAATCTGTACACAGCATTCCAATTCATACTCATTGGATCAAGGCAGTAGGGTGGCAAGGGTTCCTAGTGAGGGTGGAATTGCATGAAGAAATCTCCTGTTGGGTGTGTCTGCCAATCTGTACACAGCATTCCATTTAGTACTCATTAAGATACAAGGGAACAAGTACTCTGGAAAACCTACGAAGTAAATATTTAAAGTCAGTCTGATATTTAAACATTTTGATAATAGTATGCCTTTTCTCAATGTTCAGATTTTGCCTTAGAGAAGATGGAGGAAGTTATTAAGTTTATACCTTGTACCTTGGGATGGTTTATGTAAGTCTGGAGGCATTATTTTTATAAGAGGCAAATCAGGTAGAGAAGGAGGTAGATTTTTATTTATTATTATTATTTTTTTTACAGCAAAGGAGACAGTTCAAGGGCGTAAAAAAAGAAAAAAAAAAAGCCCGCTACTTACTGCTCCTGAATAGAGGTCAAAGGAGTGGCCAAAAAGAGAGGTCAGTTTCGGGAGGAGAGGTGTCCTGATATTTTTCTGGGTGAATATTAATGGAATGGTGTGAGGGACAGGGCATCAGGGATATATGTTTTTTCCTTAGTGAGTATATAATAGAATGATGCGAGGCAACAGCTTGTCGGAGATATAGATGGATAGATAGATAGATAAACTTTTCCCCTAGTGAGTAATAATAGAATGGTGTGAGGGGAAGGGCATTGGAGATATAGATTGATCGATAGATTATTTCCCTTAGTAAATAATGATGGAATGGTGTGAAGGAAAGTGTGTCAGGGATATAGATTAATAGATAAATTTAGGTCGGTAGAGATATAGACCAATATAAATTTTTTAATTAATATAAGGGAATAGCGTATATGAATTTGGCACATAAATAGAGTAGAAAACCACCAGTATATTGCACCTTCTGTAGCCAGCATGCCCCCACCACCACCCAGCTGACCCTCCCATCATTACTCTCCAGCATTCTTCCCCACTATACTACATTCCCTAAGCCTTATCTTCCCTTCTATGACTCCTCCACCACCCTGCCAGCCCTCCCATCTCACAAGTGCAGTGGGGCAGTGTTTGTTACAGGGCCAAGACTTACAAGGAAGCACAGGTGGAGGTGTTGGTCTGGATAAGCTGACAGGCCATTGTTACTCTTGATGCCTGGCTGAGTGTGTTAATGTTCTGTTAGGGAGGAGAGGAAAGTCAGAGTGATGGAGTTACCCAGTGAAGATCTTGTACTGATGTGGGGAAGCAAGTGTTGAGTGAATGCTAGTAAGGACATGATGTTTTTAAATGTATATACGAGGTGTTCAGAATCAAAGGAGGATCCACACCTTTGTTACGGTTTTGGGTTATGGGTAGTGTCATACAGGTGTTACCCTCCTCTATGAAACAGTACAGGTAGCCAAGGGAAAATGGACCATATGGAGAGTGTACTGAGGGATCAAAACAGACCGACAAAACAATAAAAACAAAAGTAAGGAAAAATTCAGTAATCATCTCGAAACTCACTATTGCCGTGGATGTCCCCCTTGGTTCTAGACACCTCATACTCTTGGCGCGGATATCCCTCTTGGTTCTAGACGCCTCATACTCTTGGCGCGGATATCCCCCTTGGTTCTAGACACCTCATATAGTGCGTTATAACAGTACACTGGGCACCCAACCTAGCAAGACAGTAATGATGAAGAATATTGCCACATCTGTTCCTTTTGCTTGCTTGCGTCAGTGCAGTAGGTCAGTTATCAGTCATTGGAGTGGTGTCACGTCCTCCTGGTCATAGCCAACACACACCCTTAACCCGGTAGCTGCGGGGATCATGTTTCTTAATGGTCCCTCTAAGTGAGAAAAATGAGAAAAATTCATCACTCACGCAAACCATTTCATGAGGTATATCAACGCATTTGTGATCAGTTTATGCAAGATGGCGCCACTATAAACACTCGCCTGCGCCAGAACGGGCTGGGCCGACCATCAGGCCCCACCTGGAAGAAGCCTTGGGCCGACCATCAGGCCCCACCACGAAGATGCCTACCGGCGCAACAGGCAACGACGTAAAAAAAAAAAACAAAAAAAAAAAAATCTATTTTGGGGGGTTTATATCGTCACAAAAATTTGGCCCGTCGCTGGTACACGGTAAAGCCACAAATTTGGCCCGTCGCTGCTACCAGGTTAATGCATTTGTAGCCTGTGTTGTGAGTGGTTGTAGTTGTCTTGTTGGTCAATGCCTCCTGTTTCTCTCTTCTGTCACAAGTTACCTCAGTGTTGGGGTCTGGACTACAGTTAGTATGGGTAAGGAAAAGTCTTTGTAGCCTGACCCATGGCACAGGTCACTGAACTACACAAGGAAATCTTTGGGCAAGTTTGTGTTTGTAATTGGGTGAAGTGTTTCAAAGATGTCAGTGGTGTAAATATGTCTTTTCCCAAACCATGTCCTGTTTTGCCCAATAAGTCTTCCCCTAGGAGTCTGACAGTCCTCATAAAAGAGCTTTAAGCTATCATCTCTCTTGAAAACTGTCAGACACTTCAGGGGAGACTTTGGTCTTATGAGGACATGTTTTGGGTGTCAGCATACTCACGTCACTGCATGTTCGATATGCCTCACCCAGCTCCACACAGAACAATAAAAAACACCAACTTGTTGCATGATTTCCTTGTGTAGTCCAATACTTATTCTTACTCATAATTGTAGTCCAGACTCCAATGCCAGAACAACTTGTGATGGACGGTAGAGAGGAAGAGGAGGCACTGACCAACAGACACATATTCACTCTCAACACAACCCACAAAAGCACCGAGGGTGCGAGTTGGCTGTGCGCTAGAGGACGTGACACCACCCCAATGACTGATAACTGACACAATGCACAGGGGCAAGGAAATAAAAGGAACAGATATGGCCTTTCTTTCGTCATTACTGTCTCGCTATGTTGTATGTCTGCCTTACTTCTGTGACATACTATACAGCCTTTAACTACCGTTACTACATGTCTTTTCTCCAGTAATATGGGCAGGGAATATAATGAAAGCTGTACAGGAGTTTCCATATAACAAAGACTTATGCAAACTCCCTTACACCCTTCAGTATACTCCCAGTCCAGACTACTTACTAAAGGAAAGACATGAAGGCTGGTACTGTATACTCTTTAATCAATCTGTTCTTGTGTCCATTTCTCTCAACATGGCTTCCTCAGTACAGTACAAAAATCTTTGGGTGAATAAAAACTCCATCACTAGTTTTCCTCTCCTCTCCTCACCAGCAGGAAGGAGTAACACTGGTCTGTCAGCCTCCCTAGACCAACACACTCTTCTCTGGCGCTAACCTGCAAGTCTTGACTGGAAACAAAGAATGTCCCGGGCACTTGTGAAATGGGAGGGTTGGCTGGAGGGGACAGGGGAGCCATAGAAGAGAAGAGATTGCTGTATATAGAAGGATGTAGGATAGTGGGAAAGAATGGGGAGAGTATATATATAGTAGTAGCAGAGAACAGAGAAAACTAGTCAAGCAATGTAAGTAGGGAATGAAAATGCAGAAATAACTCAGTTGCCTTTATTTTCAAGTCTCACATTCTTCTCTATTCTCTCTCTCTCCCTCTTTTTTCTTGGTGTCTTCAAGTAACCTGTCTGGGAATAACATTTTGTCATCTTCTCTCCCCCTTGTATTGACTGTAGGGAGGGAACGGTGATGTACCCACCTCCCTTATGGTGTTCTCTCCTTCCTCCCCCTCACTGCTACACCACAAGGGGAGGCAGTGCATGCTCCCCTCCACCATTCCTCCTCCACCTGTTAAACTCTGGATCCGAAATAGATTTGGCCCCTTCTCTCATGTATCTTCGTATGTCAGTCCATGTATCCATCTGGTTTAGGAATGGTTTTATTAATGCACCAGTATCACTTCTACTTAACTAACGAGCTGCTCTTCTATGGTCAAATATGAATTCTACTAACCTTTAAACCTCCCAGCAATACATACAAAAGTGTGTAGAAATTGAAATAACTGAAAAAGGCCATTAAATGTGTATGGGAACCTGCTCAGAAACGTGCAGTGTAGTAGCTGACGGCGCCCTGCGGCGGGCAAGACCCACGGCTCATCACAGCTAAAATCCAATGGGCTCTCACCTACAGGGGAACTTTGCCCCCCCCTCAACCAGCCTTAGAGGTAATGTTGCCAGATTGTCTTACTCAGCCTTTTATATTTATTGACTTCTGACCCAAAAACTGTCTCGTGGACCCCAATAAGGAGATTCACTTATAATTATCATTAAAATAGTTAATTCCCGATGTTTCTTGCCAATAGTTAGGCGTCAGAAACCGGTAAATACTGTGGCCTGAGTATGACAATCTGGCAACGGTGCTTAGAGGCACTAAAGACGTGGATATGCATAAACCTAACAGTTTTTCCACTTCTCAACCCCCGTCTCCACACTTCATCACATTGGGCAACCATTCTGCCTGCAGCCACGTGGGTTCCCACACACGTTTAAAAGCTATTTTCAGTTATTTTTTGTCTCTATACTCTTTGCAATGGATTTCTGGAAGGTTGAAGGTTAGTTGGCGTCACATAACCTGGCACAGAATTTTTTTTACAGAGGGACTCGCAGACTTGGTATCATTGCTTGGGTGATGGTGCGTGTCTGGGCTGCTCATTGGCCTGTTATCAACCAGCGGGCAGTGAATTACCTTTGCATTAACGTAGCTATCTCTGTAAGTCAGCAGTGATGGTATATAAATGTAGTTATTCTTGCAATTCCTCTTCCTTACTGCCATTTATTACTTACAAATAATGGAAATACATCTCAGGATTAATAAGAGAAGGTACTTGCCCTGGGTCAGTCTTTACATCACAAGCCCGACTTAGTTGTGTCATTCAGATTTATCTTTAATAGTTTGACATTATTATTATTAACCCATTAGCAGTGATGGGCCAAATTTGTACCAAGATAAAGACCCCAAAAAAATAGATGATGCATAAACTGATCACAAATACGTTGATACATATTATAAAATGGTTTGCGTGAGTGATGATTTTTCTCATTATTCTCACTTAGAGGGACCTTTAAGAATATGGTCCCCGCAGCTATCGGATTAAATATGAATAAATTTTTATCAGTATAATCTGGTACCTTACAGCTCTAAAAGGGTTTTGGTAGGAATATAGTTTATGTGCTGCACGCTAGAACAAGTCAACAACAGGCCAAGGAGCAGTGCGGAGACCATCACCCACGCAACATTACCAAATTGTCGTTCTTACCCTCTATGTTTTCCGATTTCTGACCCAAAAGTGTCTCCTCCACTCCATGAAGTACATTTATTTATAGTTACCGTTGAAAGGTTTAATTATTAGTGTCTTTTTGCTATGGTTAAGTGCATGGTAAATACGACGGTGGATATGATAGTCTGGCAACGCTGCACCCAAACAGTGATGCAAAGTCCGCAAGTCCCCCTCTAAAAAATACTGCATGCCAGGCTGTACATGACACCAACATATATGACAAAAGAAGAGCAATTGATAAAGTAGACACCAAAATACCTATATGACAAAAGAAGAGCAATTGATAAAGTAGATGAGCTATTGGAGGATTAGTAAAGCCGATCTTGACCCAAATGGATATATGGATTGAGAGAGAGAAGGATTTTTAACCTCTTCAATCTGGTGACATATCTCGACATAGTATTGTAATTAGTATACCCTAAAAGAAAGGCTTGTAGTGGTTTTCTGTGGTTTTTCATCTTCAGAAAATTGTTGTGAATACTAAGTCAGTTATATTATATTTGGGGGACAGGAGAGGCAGGTGTTGTGTGGCTGTAATCATGACGTGGTGCAGAGGGGAGGCAAGTCTGTCCTTTCTCTCAGGTGAATCGTGTGTTAACCCCTTGACTGCGAATTTCCTACAAGAAGACATCACCAAGCTACAGGAATGGAACAAAAAGTGGCTGCTACAATTCAATGAAGAAAAATACACAGTCCTGCATTTGGGAGTGGATATCCAGCATACCAATACCACATGGGAAACACTCCACTATCAACCACAGAGGCAGAGAAAGACCTGGGACTATATTTTACCAGGCTACCAGTGAAGACAAAATCCGTGCCAATCACAGCGGACGGGTTAATGATCAGTATTTGACAGAGATGGAGTCTTATCTCACCTCTGCACCACGTCATATCTCTTCTCTAAAACAAATTAAACAGACTTCTGCCTTAACTGATTCATTATTCACAACAATTTTCTGAAGGTGACATACAACAGAAAACAGATACAATCCTGTTTTCTTTTATGCCACTGGATTGAACAGGTTAAGCTGAGGCATCTTGAGAGAGAGAGAGAGAGAGAGAGAGAGAGAGAGAGAGAGAGAGAGAGAGAGAGAGGAGTGGGGGGGGAAGAAATAATGACTAACAACGAAAAGAAAAAAAATAATGAGAGAGAGAGAGAGAGAGAGGGTGGTTAAAAGAGGATGCAACCAGACACCAATCTTAATTCACTTGTGCAAGTTTTCACTGGGCCCCTGAACTTACTAAAAATTGCTCCACCCTACTGATGAGGAGCAGCTGTGTTAATCTCTATTTTAAGCAACAGGTAGTTACTGTAATTTAATCTCCAACTTTTCCTCGAATCTTTAATTTTGGCAATGGCTAGTTTTATGACTCGTATCCAGTGATGGGATTCAGCTGGTTCGCACCGGTTTGCAAGAATCTGTTCTTGGAATTTCTTTAATCCCGAGAACCGGTTGTTACTGTGAGCTTAAATCAGGGGTTCTCAATTTTTCCCCCATGAACACCTTTTACTAAGAACTTATTTTGGTAAACCCCTCATAGAGAGAACCTGTTCTTAAAAAATTTGAATCCCATCACTGCTCGTATCTCTAATTTTCCAGACTAGTTTTTCCCAAGAGCAAATTGGACTGGCGAGCAAACTGGCAAACAAAATTAATACGACGGAACACCACAAACTAATTCTCTCACCTCGTCATGCAGGCCGAGTGGATCCTGTGCCCTGGTAACCTTGCTGGCCCGCTGCACGCCAAGACCTCTCGTTCTGATGCTGGGGTCATAATTTCATTCTCAAACATTTCGGTGCCTAAGCGCACACACATTTGACAAGGCTTTCATCAGGGTTGTAGGCGTTTCCAGGGGTAGTTTTATGGCCATGATGGTAGTTTGATCATTCTTCTGTGCCATGAAAGAAAGAAAACATTCATCAGACTTCGCTTAATCTACTACTGTTGCGTCTCCTTCTCTTCCTATCTTCTTTATCCTTCACCTCTAATGCAAACTTCTACTACTATGCCCCTCCTCCTCCTCTTCCTATCTTCTTTGTCCTTCACCACTAACGCAAACTTCTACAACTACTGCTGCTTAATCTCCTTTTCGGCCTTTGAAAATAGTCGCTCTGTGAGGCGGAAGAGTCTGAGAATATTGACCCTGTTCTCTTGCAGGTGTTGAGGCCTCAGACGTTCCATCTTCATCTATTCTCCAACACTCTTTGTTCATCATCATCTACCTTCCTGCATTCATTCTCTGCTTCTTCATCATCTGTTCTCCAGCATCCTCATTGTTCTGCTGCCGTTCTCTCCCAGGTGTTGAGGCCTCAGACATTCCATCTTCATATATTTTCCGATGTTCTTGTTCATCATCATCTACCTTCCTGCATTCATTCTGTGCTTCTTCTTCATCTATTTTTCAGCATCCTCATTCTCTCGCAGGTGTCAAGGCCTTGGACGTTCCATCTTCATCTATTTTCCGTTATTTGTTCTTCATCATCTACTGTCCAGCATCCTCATTGTTCCGCTGCTGTTCTCTCGCAGGTGTTGAGGCCTCGGACATACCATCTTCCATCTTCATCGTCTACTTTCCTGCGTTCTTTGTGGTTCCTCTGCATCTACCTTCCTGTGTTCTCTGTGCAGGCGTTGTCTAATACAAGTGGTCGGTGTATGATCTGGAAAATAACCGAGAATTACTATAATTTATACCATTTTGCCTTGACAAGTGAGGGGCTGACAAAAATCACTTTCTAGTACTTGACATTCCCAAACAATGGATATGTATTTTCCTGTATGGTTGCTAATAAAAATGTAGGTGATCATTTTCGTTGTTTTATTTGTAAACGAGAGAAAATAAATGAGTGATGCAAGGTTCTCCTCTTTAAAAATGTTTCTTGCATGAAAACCCTGTGAAATCAAAACCCTGTGAAATCAAAACCCTGTGAAATCAAAACCCTGTGAAATCAAAACCCTGCGAAATCAAAACAAAACAAAACCACACAACATTAACAGCAACACACTTACCTCATGTATTACCAAGGACACGAACACAACGTACGCAACACACCTCATGTATTACCAAAGACACGAACTGCCGCTGCCCACAATAAGAGTCACACCTGGCCTTCCCTCGGTCGTCCCAGCCTCAGGTGACCGCCAACACCTGCAAAGTTTTCCTGGTTTAGTGTCTTTCTTAAATGTACAGGCACGGAGGAAATGGTGTAAGGGTGAGGTGGTGTGGTGCGATTGTGGACTGATGAAATTCTGTATTGTATAATCTGTCTGTACAAGTGAATCTGGAATACTGTTTGTTAAAAGTGGACTGAAAAGTTTCGTTTAGTCGGCGCAGCATCTGTGGTCATATGCCGGAGAGAGACAAGGGGAAGGAATTATAGGAGAAGGGACACAACCCCCGATTAATACCTGGTACCCATTCACTGCTGGGTGGACAGGGGCGTAGGGTATCGGAAAAGCCGCCCAAATATTTCCACTCCGCCCGGGAATCGAACCCGGGCTCTCGGTTGTGAGCCGAGTGTGCTAACCACTGCACCACGAAGCCCCCTAAAAGTGGACAGAATAAGGTGTGTGTAGGTACTTTGCCATATAATTAACAGGGGAAGGATAATAATCTCGAATCATATATATTTGTTAAAAAGGTGGATTAAAGGTGTATATACTTGGGTGTATGATAAAGAAATATACTCACAAATACATATAAATACATCAAAGTAAACTAGCCAATGAATATAGAAATAGTGCATAAAAAGTAAATTTAGTGAGACGGTAAAGAAGGTAAAACAAGAATAGGCTATACGTAAATATGATAAAAATTAAAATAAGATTATGTACAATATGACAAACGAATAAGTAGAGATAATTATGATGAGCAAGATATGTAAGCAAGTACGATAAGCTAAAAATAACGATCACATGATCATGAGTAAGATGAGAAGGAGCATAGAGAAACTAATATAAATACTGATCACAAGAGAATGAATAGAAGGAGCATAAATAGACTAATAACAATGACTACAACATAATGAATAGAAGAATAAATCAACGAATACGAATGACCACGAGATAATGAATAGGAGAAGGAGCATAAATAAACCAAAAAAATGACCACAAGAGAATAGAAGGAATATAAAGAAACTGACAAGAACGAGCACAAGATTATAAGTAAAAGAAGAAGCAAACGAAACGACTAATTAGTGTCACAAGATAAGGAGAAGGAGCATAAGAAAAGAATAATAATGAACACGAGATAATGAGTAGAAGGCAAATATAATGACCACAATATGACAATTAAGTAGAATGAAAAGCAACTCGGCAGAAACACCAAACCTTCCCTTCTGCCTCTCCTCCCCTTTTCTATTCTCCAATTAAAACTTAAATAAATAAAATATGTTCGTTCCCTAAACTCCATTAAGACATCATACACCAACCCTTGCCCCCCTCTCTCTCTCTCTCTCTCTCTCTCTCTCTCTCTCTCTCTCTCTCTCTCTGTGTTAGAATGCAAACAAATAAATAACTTAACTAGATAAATAAAAATAAAAACATGTTCTGGGTTGCTCAAGTGAGAAAACGCAGTCTAACCTTCCCTCCACTTCCCCAGAGAGAGAGAGAGAGAGAGAGAGAGAGAGAGAGAGAAAAACTGCATGCTCTCAATTTCCCGAGTAAAAAGTTGTAATACAGGTTATTTTCGTGTATCGCTCTCCCGTACGGTAACTGGTTTGATGTTTAGAGATGCTTCTCATATTTCTATTTTTTTTATTTCCTTTTTTTTATACTGTCGCCTGTGTTGTGTTTTTACTATTGAGTTTTTTTTCATTTATGCTGAATTTCAAGGAGAGAGAGAGAGAGAGAGAGAGAGAGAGAGAGAGAGAGAGAGAGAGAGAGAGAGAGAGTTGCTTCAGAGGAAATCTTCGTAACCCAAGAAAAAACATTATGATTGCAACACACACACACAAACACACACACACACAAACACACACAACGCAGAACACTTATTATGCGTATTAAACCACTCTTGACCTTCCTCTCTAATGATGTGTGTGTGTGTGTGTGTGTGTGTGTGTGTGTGTGTGCACGCATGAAGCGGTTGGCAACAGAAATTAATAGCTACAGAGGTGGGGGAGGAACACACACACACACACACACACACACACACACACACACACTCATTTTACGTAATAACCAATCATTCTCAAGCTCATGCAGACAGACTAATCGTTCTATCATCCCTTTCTCAATCCCCTTTGGCAATGGCTTTGGCAATGGTCCTGTATCATTCATTAAAATCTTACCCTCTTGTTATTCAGCAGGCACCATTATTAATACAGCCAATATCTAAAAGGGTTTGTCATGGCGCAGATGTAGGTATTAATAAGTTGGGAGCCTTGAGATCAGGCAGGAGAATGCATACCAAACCCAACCCTAACCGAACCTAGCCTACCTCAAAGACAACCCTAACCGAACCTATCCTAGCCTACTTCAAGACAACCCTAACCTAACCTAGCCTACTTCAAGACAACCCTAACCTAGCCTAGCCTACCTCAAGACAACCCTAACCGAACCGTTCTATCCTAGCCTACTTCAAGACAACCCTAACCTAACCTAGCCTACTTCAAGACAACCCTAACCTAACCTAGCCTAGCCTACTTCTAGACAACCCTAACCTAACCTAGCCTAGCCTACTTCTAGACAACCCTAACCTAGCCTAGCCTACTTCAAGACAACCTTAACCTAACCTAGCCTAGCCTACTTCTAGACAACCCTAACCGAACCTATCCTAGCCTACTTCTAGACAACCCTAACCGAACCTATCCTAGCCTACTTCAAGACAACCCTAACCTAGCCTACTTCAAGACAACCCTAACCTAGCCTAGCCTACTTCTAGACAACCCTAACCGAACCTATCCTAGCCTACTTCTAGACAACCCTAACCTAGCCTAACCTACTTCAAGACAACCCTAACCGAACCTATCCTAGCCTACTTCAAGACAACCCTAACCTAGCCTAACCTACTTCAAGACAACCCTAACCGAACCTATCCTAGCCTACTTCAAGACAACCTTAACCTAACCTAGCCTAGCCTACTTCTAGACAACCCTAACCGAACCTAGCCTAGCCTACTTCTAGACAACCCTAACCGAACCTATCCTAGCCTACTTCAAGACAACCCTAACCTAGCCTAACCTACTTCAAGACAACCCTAACCGAACCTATCCTAGCCTACTTCAAGACAACCCTAACCTAGCCTAGCCTACTTCAAGACAACCCTAACCTAGCCTAGCCTAGCCTACTTCAAGACAACCCTAACCTAACCTAGCCTAGCCTACTTCAAGACAACCCTAACCTAACCTAGCCTAGCCTACTTCAAGACAACCCTAACCTAACCTAGCCTAGCCTACTTCAAGACAACCCTAACCTAGCCTAGCCCAGCCTACTTCAAGACAACTCTAACCTAACCTAGCCTAGCCTACTTCAAGACAACCCTAACCTAGCCTAGCCTAACCTACTTCAAGACAACCCTAACCTAACCTAGCTTACTTCAAGACAACCCTAACCAAACCTAGCCTAGCCTACTTCAAGACAACCTTAACCTAACCTAGCCTAGCCAACTTAAACTAACCTAGCCTAGCCTACTTCAAGACAACCCTAACCTAGCCTAGCCTACTTCAAGACAACCCTAACCTAACCTAACCTAGCCTACTTAAAGACGTCACTTATAAGATTGGGTAAGAAGAGGAAATGCGTTATGGAGAAGGTATACAGCTGGGAGAGAAGGAAGGAAAGACAGCAGGAGAGTATAGAAAAATGCATGATTCAAAGTCCCATGTATTTCCTGTTTATTTAGTCAAGGATGTAGTAAGGAAGGGAAGTGGGCTTGTGAAGAAGGAACAGATGGGGAAGAAGGAAAGAATGTAGGAGTGTGTATAGCTGTATGGTGTAGGTTCATTACTTCATATCTCCCCTCACCCCCTTCTTTTTTTAATTTAGGGTATGGTGAGAAGGGGAGGAGGGATAGTGGAGGAGGAATAAGTGGAGGGGGAAGAAAAATAATTGTCGTTGAGTCCATCCACCCCCAGCGAGCCCTGTAACCCTTCTGTGACCCTCTCCCCCTCTCCTACCTTCCCATTACCCATCACTCTCCTTTACCCTCATTTTTCTTTTTATCTCCTTTATCGGCACTATTTCCCCTATCCTTCTCCCCTTCATCCTTTCTTTAACCCTCTCCCCCTCATTTCCTTCCCTTTACACCTCTCCCTTATTCTTCCTTCCTATCTAACACCCATCTCACTTCTTTTACAGCCCAATTTTTTACGCTCTCCCCTTTTTTATAGATGTCTTTTCCTGGTTCTCTTATCCCTTTCCCTGTCCTTTTTCGTACATGTCTTTTACTTTTTCCCTCCTCTCTTCTCTATTTCCCATTTTTTTACAGATGTCTTATTTCTTTCCCCTTTCCTTTCTCTCCCTTTTTATAGATGTCTTTTCCTAGTTCTCTTATCCCTTTCCTTTTTCGTACATGTCTTTCACTTCTTTCCTCGTCTCTATTCCATTTCCCATTTTTTACAGATGTCTTATTTCTTTCCCCTTTCCTTTCTCTCCCTTTTTATAGATGTCTTTTCCTGGTTCTCTTATCCCTGTCCTTTTTCGTACATGTCTTTCACTTCTTTCCTCCTCTCTATTCCATTTCCCATTTTTTACAGATGTCTTATTTCTTTCCCCTTTCCATTCTCTCCCTTTTTATAGATGTCTTTTCCTGGTTCTCTTATCCCTGTCCTTTTTCGTACATGTCTTTCACTTCTTTCCTCGTCTCTATTCCATTTCCCATTTTTTTTACAATGTCATATTTCTTTCCCCTTTCCTTTAGTCGCTTAATATATTCTAACGATGAGCTATGGCAATATATCTGTCTGTTAACCCCCGATCATACTGTCAGGCAATGGTATGTAACAGTCACCCCTATGTCACTATATAAGCATCGTGTATATATATAGTGAGATGTGAAATGTATAGTGCAATTGTTGATCAGTTTCGTATTACTATGTTTGGGTGAAAATAAACACATAGGCAGAAAAACAACTAGCAATACTTTTTTTTTCCTCTTATAGCATGAAAAGGTAAAAACTACAGACTTTTGACCCATTCGCCTGTTTGATGCAATGACCTTTAGGCCCACCGAGAGAAAGAAAATGGTCTGTGTCGACACTGGGAAAGAATAATATTGTATACCCTCCACAATATCCTGTTTTCTGACCTATGGCAATGTTTCTAATCTCTCTCTCTCTCTCTCTCTCTCTCTCTCTCTCTCTCTCTCTCTCTCTCTCTCTCTCTCTCTCTCTCCTTATTTCTTGTTCATTTTCTTTTCTGCTACCTGTTTATTTTTTTCCTTTCATTTCCTTTTTCCTTCTGTTTTCCTCTTTCGTTTTTCTTCATTCTCTCTCTCTCTCTCTCTCTCTCTCTCTCTCTCTCTCTCTCTCTCTCTCTCTCTCTCTCTCCATCCGACCATACCCTTCTCTCAACCCTTATAATTATCATGAAAACCACTAATTTTTTTTTAACTCTCTCTCTCTCTCTCTCTCTCTCTCTCTCTCTCTCTCTCTCTCTCTCCGACCATACCCTTCTCTCAACCCTTATAATTATCATGAAAACTCCACTAATTTTTTTTTAACTCTCTCTCTCTCTCTCTCTCTCTCTCTCTCTCTCTCTCTCTCTCTCTCTCTCTCTCTATCCGACCATACCCTTCTCTCAACCCTTAAATTATCATGAAAACCTCACTGATTTTTTTTTTTTACCCGCTCGCCCGTTTGACCCAATGACCTTGAGTCCCACAGGAAAATTATCTGTGGCGTCACTGTAAAAAAATTGTATAGTATACTTACCCATCGTAATTTTAGTTAATGACTCCAACAGAAGCTCGTCAGAGGGCCCTCACATCCGCTGGAGAAAGAAAAATAATAATAAGAAAACTACTACTACTACTACTACTAATAATAATAATAATAATAATAATAATAGTAATAATAATAACTGAATAACGGGTAAATAAAGGTAATAAAGCTAGATAATTGGATAAACTGTAACTATTATATGAGAGAAGTATGAAGGAGAAAAATGAGATAAAGAAAGATTAGAAGATTACAATAAATTCGAGAAAAGGGAGAAGACGAAGAGACGAAGAAGAGGGAGGGGAAGAGGAATATAAATAAATAAGATGCAAGAAAATGAAGAAAGGGGGAAGAAGAAGAAATAAAGGATAAAGCAAGGAAGAACAAGAAGAAACGATGATGAAAATGTAAATAGAAATGAAGAAAAAGAAACACAACGGTAACCCTGAGAGAGAGAGAGAGAGAGAGAGAGAGACACGCGGGTTTGTTTATCATGGAGACGTGGCAACACTGCGCGGCCCCGAGTCACAGAGTTCGTCGTGGACGTTTCCATTGAACAACCCCCGCTCTCTCTCTATCTCTCTCTCTCTCTCTCTCTTCTGGCTTCTTGACTCTCCTTCCCTCCTCTTTATCATCTCTCTCATTATCTATTTTTTCTCATCCATCTCTCTCTCTCTCTCTTTAAAAACGTCCTCTGCTCCCTCCTCTCTCCCTCCTTATATATTTATGTCTCACTCTCCTGCCTGACCTTCCCCAAGCTCTCTCTCTCACCCCTTCTGTAACCCTCTCTCCCTCTCCTTCCCCTTTACGCTCATTTTTCTTGTCATATCCTTTATCGGCACTCCTTCCCCTATCCTTCTTCCCTTCATCCTTTCTTTAACCCTCTCTCCCTCATGTCCTTCCCTTCTTTACATCTCTCCCATACACTTCCTCCTCTCCATTATTTTCCTTCCTTTATCTGCCCTTCCCTTATTTTTCTCCCCTTCATCCCTTCTTCAACCCTCTCTCCCTCCTTCCCTTCCACTGCCTCTCTCTCCCTCTTTCCTTCTTCCTCCCTCCTCTCCATCATTTTCCTTCCCTTATCTTCTTTATCTGCATTTTCTGTGATAACGGTATACCGTGGTTTTGACCTAGTTTTGCCTACACAGGGAGACAGGGGAACTTGACAGGGGAGGAAGTTGGGAAGGAAGGGGAGGAAGCTAGAGACGGGAGGAAATGGGAGAGGGTGAGAAGGAAGGGGAGCAAAGGAGGAGAAAGAAGTGGTGAGGGGAGATATGAGGAAATGGAAGTGTATGAAAGGGAGGGATTGGGGAGAGTGGGGTGGGGAGATGGGGAGGAAGTGAATGGGGGTGATTACAGTAAGGAGATGAAGGGGAGGATGAAGTGAAGGTGGGGAGATTATGAAAGTAGATGCAAGAGGATAAGGGATGGGGAGAAGAGGAAAAGGTAGAGATGGGGAGTTGGGATGGAAGTGGATGGGGGTGATTATAATGAGGAAGAGGAAGGAAGGAAGGAAGGAAGGGGGAGATAAAAGTGGGAGGTAGGGAGAAAGCGGACATGGGGAGCTAAGGGGTGTTACTTGGGAGGGAGGAGAGCAGGGGTGGGGAGGAAAGGCAATGATGGGGAGAAGGGAAGGGGTTGGGGGTGGGGGTGATAAGATGGGGAGGAGGGGGAAGGCGTGTTACTATGTGGATATGCTTTTAACACCTCAATCTTTTATGTTGTGTTTATTACCTCCCTTCCCCTTCCCTCTTCGTTCCTCCTCTTCTCCTCCGTCTTCCCTTCTCTTTCTCCTCCTTCCCTTCCCTTCCTCCCCCTCTCCTCCTCCTTTCGCGACAATATGGTGAAATTCTTCGAAGAAAATAATATAATAAATAATTCGCAACATGGCTTCCGTAGTAAACGTTCGTGTTTGACTAACTTACTTGATTTTTTTCACTATATTTTTGAGGTGTTCGATGAAAGCAGATCAGTAGATATCATATATCTGGATTTTCAAAAGGCATTTGATAAGGTCCCCCACCAACGATTGCTCAGCAAACTACTGGCGCACGGTATCTCGGGTAACATTCACAATTGGCTTGCGGACTGGCTCTCTGAGCGGAAACAGAGAGTAGTTCTAAACGGTGTTACATCTAACTGGCTCGATGTCAAAAGCGGCGTACCTCAAGGATCAGTGCTTGGCCCCATGCTCTTCTTAATTTATGTTAATGATATCGATGATGGGCTCACTTGCAAAGTATCAAAATTTGCTGATGACACAAAAATTGCTCGTAAAGTAACTGCGACACTCGACGAAGAAGCTTTACAATCAGATATAGATCGACTTGCACGTTGGGCCAATAAATGGCAAATGAAATTTAACGTTGACAAATGTAAAGTGTTGCACATCGGAAAAAATAACAATCGCGTTCGGTACGTAATGAATGGCCAACAACTTTCTGCAGTAAGTAAAGAAAAGGATCTTGGAATCACTATATCAAGCGATTTAAAGCCCGGTCAGCATTGTTCAGAGGTAGTTAAAACTGAAAACAAATTGGTTGGCTTCATCGGACGAGTCTTTAATAATAAATCGGAAAAAGTAATATTAAAACTGTATAATTCGTTGGTTCGACCCCGTCTAGAGTACTGTGTACAGTTTTGGTCTCCCTACTACAGAAAAAGACATAGAAAAGTTGGAACGGGTTCAACGAAGAGTAACAAAGATGATTCCTAGGTTGAGAAATTTGTCATATGAACAAAGGCTTAAAGAAGTAAATTTATTCAGCCTATCAGAACGAAGAATGCGAGGCGATCTAATAGAAGTGTTTAAAATGTTTAAAGGATTCAGTGATATTAATGCGGAAGATTACTTTACAATTGATCGATCAAATAGAACAAGAAGAAATCACAATTTGAAGATAAGTAGAAAAAGATTCTCGTCGCACGAAGCTAAACACTTCTTCAATCGAGTTGTTAATGTTTGGAACTCTCTACCATGTGATGTCGTTGATAGTACAACAGTTACGGCCTTCAAGAATAGATTAGACAAGTGTTTTGAATCCAACCAGCAACTAAGATATTACTCATTGTCGTAGTAACGTTAAGTTCTTTGGAATACTGGTGTCCTTGTCCGCTTTTATCGCCCGGTTAGCGGTAGCAGTAATGGTAGTTCTTTCCTCTTTCCTACATAAATTCCATGCAGTTTTTCCATGCTGCATGGTTCTTTTTCCTTTCCTGCCAGCTTTGGCTGCAGGGATGGGGGGGTGGGGAGGAGCCTTCGCCTTTGTTGTCCTTCATCTTCCACCTTTGATTAGATAGTTAGTGTAGCTTGTCACAAATAACCTCGTAAGGACCAGCAGGTCTGCTGTTGTTTGTTCTTCCTTTGTGTTCCTTTGTGTTCCTTCCCCTTCCCTTCCTCTCCCCCCCCCTCTCTCTCTCTCTTCCTCCTCTTCCCTTCCTTTACTCCCCCTCTCCCTCTTCCTCCTCTTCCCCAGTTCTCCCCAAACCCCTCCCCTTCTTTCTCTTCCCTCCTCCTCTCCGACCCCGTCATTCCTCCCACTATGCCCCCTCCTCCTCCTCCTCTTCCCCTTCCTCCACCTCCTCTTCCCCATCCCTTCCCTTCCCCTCCTCCTCCTCTTCCCCCTCCCTCCTTGACCCCCTGAAGCAAGAACGCAGGAAGTTTTTTTTCTTTTTTTTCTATTGGTGATGAGTATTGATCTCTTTACAACGGAAGCGGCGCTTGTGTGAAGAGGTTGTTGAACTGGCGGGCAAACATTCTCTTAGGTCGACGGAGAACTTTTGCAAACTAGAACAGGGAAGGAATGTTTCTCTTTCCATAACAACGAAAGGGGAAAAGAAAATGACTACAAACACCAGAGGGATAGGGAAAAAAAGCTTTCTGAAGTCGATGGTGTAAAATAAACGAGGAAAATAATTAAAAAAAACAACGGAAGAATGCTTTTGACAGGTATTGATTCTCTTGACAATGAATCCATAATAACGAAATGAAAAACTACAAACATCAGAGGAAAAATATCTATTTGAAGTTGATGATATAAAAGAAAAACGAATAAAGAGAAAGATAAAAAAAAGAATAAGGGGGATATTCCTAAGGCTTTGTTGGTCAGAGAACCGGGTAGGACACGTAGTAATGGGTTTAAACTGGATAAATTCAGATTCAACAGGAACATAGGCAAAAATTGGTTTACTAACAGAGTGGTGGATGAGTGGAATAGGCATAGCAGTCATGTGGTGAGTGCCAATACATGTGTCACATTAAAAAAAATAGATTAGATAAATTCATGGACAGCGATATTAGGTGGGGTTAGATACACGGGAGCTGAGGTTCAAAGGAGCTGCTTGAAGACTCCTACGTTCATATGTTCTTATGTTGTAAAATAGCGATTATCTTGGTAAAACACTAAACCCACAACAAATGATATGCAGAGGAACTACAAACATCAGATCTATGTATAGAAAAAAAAAAAAAAAAAAAGCTTATATAAAGAGGGAAATGGAGAGTGCTTGATAAGGAATGAGGGAACAGGAGGAGGAAGAGGAGGAAGAAGATAGGTGGGGAGGTGAGGTGGAAGCAGGTGGGAGTGATTATAGATGGGAGGGGAAGGGGAGAAAGTGAGGGGACAAGGGGAGGACAGATATGCATAAAAAACATCTAAAATCGAAGAAAAAAATAAGGGAAGAATGAGTTTTTTTGTAAGTTATTAATTCTCTTGCATCCATAATAACGAAGCGCACAGTTACTACACGCACCAATTAAATAAAGAAAGAAAAAGGCTGAAATTGATGATACACAAAAGAGAAAAAAAATAACAACAAAGAATGTCCGCTTGTGTGAGATATTGATTCGCTTTCACAACAATGGAACGCGCGGGAATTAGCAAACATCCTGTATATGAAATCGTTAAGGCATTCATTTTTGATTAGGAAAAGAACGAAGGAACGCGTGCTGCTGTGAAATATAACAATGGACAAATGA
>NC_066555.1:1029597-1047097 GCF_024679095.1 Eriocheir sinensis
TCCCTCTCCCTCTCCCTCCCTCTCTCTCTCTCCTTCCCTTTCCATACAGGGAAGGCGAATGGAGAGGGAGGGAGGGAGGGAGGGAGGGAGAGAGGGAGAGAGGGAGGGATGGAGGGAGAGAGAGATGCATTAAAGGGAAGTGTTTTGCATATTGAGAGGCACTGGAGAGAGAGAGAGAGAGAGAGAGAATAGATACAGGATAAGCCATTTCCTCGATACCTATTCTCGTAATCTAACCATTTCATCAGAGAGAGAGAGAGAGAGAGAGAGAGAGAGAGAGAGAGAGAATGTTTAGGCGATATCACTAACTTTCATTTCTCTCTCTATCTCTCTTTTCTTTCTCCATACCATCTGTTATTATTTATGCGTATGATATCTGTCTGTCTATCTGTCTGTCTGTCTGTCTGTCTGTCTGTTCAAGTTAATTTCTCACTTTTCAACGTCATTGGAAGGGGAGAGAGAGTTCCTCCTTTATCTCCCTCTCTCCCTCCCTATTTCCCTCCCTTCCCTCCATTTCCCCTTTCCTTCCCTCTCTTTCTTCTCCCTTTTCTTCCCTTCTTTCTCGTCTTGGTCTTCTACTCATCCTTCTCCCTTCCTACTCCTCCTCCTCCTCCTCCTTCCTTCTTATCTATTTTTATTACTATTATATGGAGGAAACATTTAGGAGACTGACCGTGTGTGTGTGTGTGTGTGTTGAGAGAGAGAGAGAGAGAGAGAGAGAGAGAGAAGGTAATAATAATAATAATAATAATAATAATAATAATAATAATAATAATAATAATAATAATAATAATAATAATAATAATAATAATAATAGCCGAAAGGAAATTTATCAAAAGTTATCATGTTTTAAAAAAGTTTATAATTATATTCATAGATTTTTGCCGTATATAATAACAGCTGGCAGGTCTCTCTCTCTCTCTCTCTCTCTCTCTCTCTCTCTCTCTCTCTCTCTCATTGTTGAATTTTCTTCGTATTTATTCATTTATTTTTATTTACTTATTTATCTTATTTTACTCTCCTTCCTTCCTTCTTTACTTATTTTCTTTATTTCTTTCTTATTTCATCTTCTTTCTTTCTTTCGTTAATTATATCATTCTTCCTCTTTTTTCCTCTTTTTTCTTTTTTTTATTTCTTCTCGTTTGTCTTAATTTCTATCTTTTTACCTCAGTATTTCTTTCATTTTCATATTTTCCTGTTTAATTTCTTTCCTCCCTCTTTCTTTTTTTATTTATTGTATTGTTCCTTGCTCTTTCGTTACTAATTTCCTTCTTTCATTCTCTTTCTCTTTCTTCTTTTTTCATTCATCATTTTCATCCCTTCTCTTTCCTATTATTTCATTCTTCCATTACTAATTCCTTCTTTCATTCCTTCTCTCTTCATTATTCTTTCTCTCCCTTCTCTCATTTCCTTAATTTGTTACCCCGTTGAAAGGAAGGAGAGAGGAAGGGAGTGCACAGCTGACAATGAGATCTCCAAACACGGCAGACTTAATAATGATGACGATGATGATAACCGTGTGTGTGTGTGTGTGTGTGTGTGTGTGTGTGTGTGTGTGTTATAGTTAATAGGACACCCATAAGACAGACAGAGAGAGAGAGAGAGAGAGAGAGAGAGAGAGAGATTTGTTCAGTAATGGAGAAAATCTATTAATTCTAAACGTGTTAAAGATACTCTCTCTCTCTCTCTCTCTCTCTCAAATAAAATAGAAAATAATAAAAACACGATAACAGAAAACGCACATTAACAGGGGACACTTAGGCATTTAGGTCGACATACTCAGACGCCTCAGCCTCTCACATAAACTATTTCCAAGTGCCAAAAGGGAGGACAATCAGGTTCTATTTACCCTTGTTTTAGGTTCACGGTACAGAAGAAGGGTCACACTACCACCAGGGCCATAAAACTACCCCTGGAAATGCCCACAACTCCCACGAAAGCCTAGGTTCACAGTACAGAAGAAGGGTCAAACTACCATCAGGGCCATAAAACTACCCCTGGAAATGCCCATAACTCCCACGAAAGCCTAGGTTCACGGTACAGAAGAAGGGTCACACTACCATCAAAACTACCCCTGGAAATGCCCACAACTAAGCCTAGGTTCACGGTACAGAAGAAGGGTCACACTACCACCAGGGCCATAAAACTACCCCTGAAATGCCCACCTCTCCCAGGAACGCATAGGTTCACGGTACAGAAGAAGGGTCACACTACCACCAGGGCCATAAAACTACCCCTGGTAATGCCCATAACTCCCACGAAAGCCTAGGTTCACGGTACAGAAGAAGGGTCACACTACCACCAGGGCCATAAAACTACCCCTGGTAATGCCCACAACTCCCAGGAAAGCCTAGGTTCACGGTACAGAAGAAGGGTCACACTACCACCAGGGCCATAAAACTACCCCTGGTAATGCCCACAACTCCCACGAAAGCCTAGGTTCACGGTACAGAAGAAGGGTCACACTACCACCAGGGCCATAAAACTACCCCTGGAAATGCCCACAACTCCCACGAAAGCCTTGTCAAATGTTTAACCTTCCTTCCTTTCCTTCCCCAACAAACCCTTCATGTCACTCACCCACTCTGCATAAACTCCAGCATGACTTATCTGTGTTATCTATCCTCAATATTTAATCCTCCTCTCATCTCCCTTCACGCCTCCCCCAGAACCCTTCACGTCACTGCATAAACTCCATCAGGACTTATGTGTGTTATCCATTGCGATTCTTCATTGTGTCTGCGTGTCAAGCCTTTGCCCAGTCATCGTTCTTCATCCCCTCCCTCTTATTCACAGGCCCTAACCAGCTCAGTCCAATCTTCCAATCAATCAGTCAGTCAGTCAAGAGGTGTATATGCTGAGGTGTTGGGCGAGGGTAGGTGGGGGGGGGGATAAATAGGAGTAGAAGAGAAGAAAGGAGAGGGAGAAGGGAAGAATGAACAGGAAGAGGAGGAGAAGGAAGGAATGAAGAGGAAGAGAAGGAAAGGATGATTAAGGAAAAGGAATGAAAAAAGTATGACAGTTTTTACACAATGGAAGTTTTGATGTAATAAAGAGGAAGAGGAGAAGAGAGAAGAGGAGAGGGAGAAGGGAAGAATGAACAGGAAGAGGAGGAGAAGGAAGGAATGAAGAGGAAGAGAAGGAAAGGATGATTAAGGAAAAGGAATGAAAAAAGTATGACAGTTTTTACACAATGGAAGTTTTGATGTAAGGAAAAGACAGGAAAAGGAAATAAAAGAAAACAAAGGAAAAGAAAGTACAGATATAATGTTTTTTTTTCCCCTTTTTTAAGTTGCTTCCTTAATTAAAATAAATAAATAAATAAATAAATGTATAAGGGAAACAAATAATATAAACTTTTTACTCCTCTTTTTTTATTAACAAGTAGTAACCTTATAAAAAATCTTACACACACACACACACACACACACACACACACACATACACACACACACTCACTCCTTTCTCCTTCTCTTCCTTGCACAAAAAAACTTATCACATTCTTCTTTTAACCTTCCTTTTTCTTCCTTTCCTTCATTTCTCTCTCTCTCTCTCTCCCTTCTTCCTCTCCTCCTCCTCCCTTTCTCTCTCTTCCTTCATATCTCCTCCATTCCTTCCTTCATCATCCTTGCCTTCTTCTCTCCTTCCTTTTCTCCCTTCTCTCCTCTCCCTCATCATCTTTCCCTTCCTTCTCTTCTTCACTCTCTCCCTTTTCTCTATTCCTCCCTTCCCTTCTCCCCTTCTTCATCATGTCCCTTCCTTTCTCTTCCCTTCTTCTTTCTCTCCTTCCCTCTCTTCCCATCTATACTTCCTCTCCCATCCCTCCCTTCCCCTCTCCTCTCCAATACGTTTTTTTTCTCCCCTTCCCTCCCTTCCTTCCCTTCCCATTTCCCCTTCTCCCTAACTTCTTCAGGAGGTCATCTTTCCCCCTTTCCTTCCCTCCCTTCCTTCTCCTCCCTTAATGCCTCCTCTCCTTGCCTCCCTATCTCCCCATCCCTCCCTTCCTTCCCTTCCCTTCCTCCCCATCTCCCCTTCTCCCTTACTTCTTCCGGAGGTCATCTTTCCCCCTTTCCTTCCCTTCCCTTAACGCCTCCTCTCCTTCCCTCCCCATCTCCCCTTCCCTCACTTCTTCAGGAGGTTGTTGTCTTTCTTTTTCTTCCTCCCCTTACTCCCCACAATGTCTCCCCACGATGGCGGTTTACTGGGGAGTGTCCTCATCTGCTGTTGCACTTTCTGGGGGGAAGGGAGAAGAGAGGTGAGTTAGTGGTGAGTCAGTCCCTTCCTCTAACTTCTATATTCACCTTCTCCCTCTACCTCTTTTATATCTCTCCCTCCCTTCCTCTAACCCCTATATTCTCTCTCTCTTTACTTCCCTTTCTTCCTCCTCCTCCTTCTTTTTTCCTCTTACTTCTCCCGTGTTTTTGTTTTTCCTTCTCTACCTCTATTCTCGTATCCATCTCCCTACCTCCTTCCTTCCGTCTCTCTCGCTCTCTTTCTCCCACCCCTTTATCCTCATCTTACCTTTCTCTCTATCATCTTTCCCTTCTTGCACTTTTCCTCTTTTCTCTTATCTCTTTCTCCCTTCTTTCCTTCCCTTCCTCTTACCTTAACCTTTCCCTCCTCTCTTCATCTCCCTTTTTGCACTTTTCTTTTATTTCCCTCCCTTCTTCCTTCCTTCCCTTCCTCTTACCCTAACCTTTCCCTCCTCTCTTCATCTCCCTTTTTGCACTTTTCTTTTATTTCCCTCCCTTCTTCCTTCCTTCCCTTCCTCTTACCCTAACCTTTCCCTCCTCTCTTCATCTCCCTTCTTGTACTTTTCTTCTTTTCTTTTATCCCACTTTCTCCCTTCCTCTTACTGTAACCTTTGATCTCTCCTGATTTTCCTTTCCTGCACTTTTCCTCAATGTTTTCTCCCTCCTCCATTCTTTCCTTTCTATAACCTTTCCTCTTTCCTTATATTTATCTCTCTCCCTCCCCTTCTATTTTTGTATTCCTCTCCCTCCCTTCCTTTTTCACCCCAACCCTCCTCCTCCTCACCTTCCTCTCTGTCTCCGCTCAACCCCAGGCCTCGGCGGATGAACCTGGCGGCCACACGAGCGTCAGTGGGTTGCCGCTGCGCCCGGGCCTCCACCTCCGCCAGCCGCCCCTGAGTGTCCCGCAGCCGCCCCATCTCCACCTTGTAGTCGTCACGGAGACTGTCATCCACGTCCTCACCACTCGCCTTCATCAGCACTAGGGAAGGTGAGGTGCGTTAGGTTAGGTTAGGTTAGGTCAGGTAAGGAGAGGTGAGGTGTGTTAGGTTAGGTTAGGTGAGGTGTGTTAGGTTAGGTTAGGTGAGGTGCGTTAGGTTAGGTAAGGAGAGGTGAGGTGTGTTAGGTTAGGTTAGGTTAGGTGAGGTGAGGTGAGGTTAGGTTAGGTCAGGTAAGGAGAGGTGAGGTGTGTTAGGTTAAGTTAGTTTAGGTAAGGAGAGGTGAGGTGCATTAGGTTAGGTTAGGTTAGGTTAGGTTAGGTTAGGTGAGGTGCATTAGGTTAGGTTAGGTTAGGTGAGGTTGGGTTACAATAAGTGAGATGATGATAGGTTAGGTTAGAAGAGGGGAGGCGATGATGAGGACATTAAGTGAAAAGAAGAAGAATATGAATAGTTGAGGTGAGGTATGTTGGGTTAGGTCAAGAATTAAATATGATATAGTACAAACCTGATATCTGCTACCCCTCGCCCTCTGACAATGTCGCTGCTTATGCTTATGTTTCAAAGCAGTACTCTTGAATCTCTTAAGAAGGATCAGTTTTGGCAGGTCCCAGCAAATATTAAGGTTTTTAAATGTAAAATATTGGGGTTTAATATGGATCTGAATACATATGAAACTTTAAAAATGACCTGATAGAGGGGAGGGCTATGGATGTCAGCCGAAAACCCTTCACATAACACTCATAGATTAAACATTTTTTTTTTTTTTTAATGCCTGCCCAAAATTAAATGTCTCATAAGCTGTCAAATACGGTAGAGTAGGTGTGGCCAGGCTAGGTTAGGTGGTTAGGTTAGGACAGGGGAGGCAAAGGTACATTAGGTTAGGTTACATTGGCTTGTACGGATGAGTGGATGGATGAGATGAGGAAAATATGAATGTTGTATTTGAATGTATTTGAGAAGATAAATAACACATACTTAGCTATTATTTTACAGCAACAAGAGAAAGTCTGTGGCTATAAAGAGAGAGGGAGAGAGAAAAAAACACAACATGATGTTCAAGTACACTAATAAAGCAGAGTGATACTTACTCCAGTAGAGGGAGTTGATGGTGTAGATCTCCATCATTCCCACTTTGGCACGCTCCAGAGGGGACAGCTGCAACGAGACAGGACCAGGAATTGATAGGAACACACAATACATTTCTTTGACCTATTACAAGCTTTCTTTCCCTTCAATGAGACAGGACCAGTTAGTAACAGGAACACACAGTACACTTCTTTGACCTATTACAAGCTTTCTTTCCCTTCAATGAGACAGGACCAGTTAGTAACAGGAACACACAGTACACTTCTTTGACCTATTACAAGCTTTCTTTCCCTTCAATGAGACAGGACCAGTTAGTAACAGGAACACACAGTACACTTCTTTGACCTATTACAAGCTTTCTTTCCCTTCAATGAGACAGGACCAGTTAGTAACAGGAACACACAGTACACTTCTTTGACCTATTACAAGCTTTCTTTCCCTTCAATGAGACAGGACCAGTCAGTAACAGGAACACACACTACATTTCTTTGACCTATACAAGCTTTCTTTCCCTTCAATGAGACAGGACCAGTCAGTAACAGGAACACACACTACATTTCTTTGACCTATACAAGCTTTCTTTCCCTTCAATGAGACAGGACCAGTCAGTAACAGGAACACACAATACACTTCTTTGACCTATACAAGCTTTCTTTCCCTTCACTCCCATTGAAAACAACAAAATGAAGTATGACTATAAACATTTGGGCTCATTAACAAGCTTCCTTCCTCTCCACTCCCACAGAAAGGCTAGGAAAGGCAACATACTTTGACCTATACAAGCTTTCTTTCCCTTCACTCTCATTGAAAACAACAAAATGAAGTATGAATATAAACATTTGGGCTCATTAACAAGCTTCCTTCCTCTCCACTCCCACAGAAAGGCTAGGAAAGGCAATGTTCTTTGACCTATACAAGCTTTCTTTCCCTTCACTCTCATTGAAAACAACAAAATGAAGTATGAATATAAACATTTGGGCTCATTAACAAGCTTCCTTCCTCTCCACTCCCACAGAAAGGCTAGGAAAGGCAATGTTCTTTGACCTATACAAGCTTTCTTTCCCTCCACTCTCATTGAAAACAACAAAATGAAGTATGAATATAAACATTTGGACTCATTAACAAGCTTCCTTCCTCTCCACTCCCACAGAAAGGCTAGGAAAGGCAACATACTTTGACCTATACAAGCTTTCTTTCCCTTCACTCCCATTGAAAACAACAAAATGAAGTATGAATATAAACATTTGGACTCATTAACAAGCTTCCTTCCTCTCCACTCCCACAGAAAGGCTAGGAAAGGCAATGTTCTTTGACCTATACAAGCTTTCTTTCCCTTCACTCCCATTGAAAACAACAAAATGAAGTATGAATATAAACATTTGGACTCATTAACAAGCTTCCTTCCTCTCCACTCCCACAGAAAGGCTAGGAAAGGCAATGTTCTTTGACCTATACAAGCTTTCTTTCCCTCCACTCCCATTGAAAACAACAAAATGAAGTATGAATATAAACATTTGGGCTCATTAACAAGCTTCCTTCCTCTCCACTCCCACAGAAAGGCTAGGAAAGGCAATGTTCTTTGACCTATACAAGCTTTCTTTCCTTCACTCCCATTGAAAACAACAAAATGAAGTATGAATATAAACATTTGGGCTCATTAACAAGCTTCCTTCCTCTCCACTCCCACAGAAAGGCTAGGAAAGGCAATGTTCTTTGACCTATACAAGCTTTCTTTCCCTT
This sequence comes from Eriocheir sinensis, assembly GCF_024679095.1. Classification (NCBI taxonomy): domain Eukaryota; kingdom Metazoa; phylum Arthropoda; class Malacostraca; order Decapoda; family Varunidae; genus Eriocheir; species Eriocheir sinensis. Next base: position 1,037,615 of record NC_066555.1, read on the forward strand.
CACTCCCATTGAAAACAACAAAATGAAGTATGAATATAAACATTTGGACTCATTAACAAGCTTCCTTCCTCTCCACTCCCACAGAAAGGCTAGGAAAGGCAATATAAGTTAATGTGAAAACTAAGACTTATTACCAGGAGTTCTTCCCTTCTACATATCACCAAGCTCTATTCCTTCCATTCCCCTCAAAAATTAAAGATTAACAAGATGATCTAATAAAATGAACACCTATAAGATTCATCACCAAGCTCTGTCCCTTCCACTCTCCTCAAAAACACGGACCAGATGAAGTACTGATGTAAATGCAACCTCATTACTAATCTCCGTTCCTTCCATTCCCCTTAAAAAAATGAGAAAACAAGATGAGGTAATAATATGAAATCCTGACTTCATTGCAACGCTCTTCCCCTCCACTTTCCTCAATAAGCAAAAGATAACTCATTACGAAGCTCCCTTTCTGTCTGCTCCCCTCAAAAAAGAGATAGGCAAGATAAAGCACTGATTTAAGCACTTCAACTCATTACCAAGCTCTTCTCCCTTCCACTCCCCTCAAAAAGTACTGTGTCTAGGTGTATGATAACGTTTTTTATTTTCTTTCCAGAGGTGAAGGACAGTAAGCATAGTCATGGCAGGCCGGCACAGGACAATGTTGGTGGTGGTGAGTACAGTCTTGTGTTTTCTAGTTATGAGATGTTTCTTAGAGCTGATGATGGTAGAGGTACAGATGGTTGGAGTACAATGTTGAATTTTCTAGTTATGAGGAAAATGACTTAGAGAGCTGAAAGGATAGGTAAAGCTTGTTGGAAATCAGTAAATTTACCTAAAGGCCCACAAGCAAAATCTAGTTGTATTGAAAGACTGCTGGGGGCACTTGGCTGAGAGGGTTTCAAAGGATATTGTTGTCCTTGAAGAATCGTGTAGTATTCCTCGAGTGTGGTAATAAAAGACACTGTGGCCGAGTTGATGATGGTGCTGCAGTGCCGAGGTCTTATCTTAGTGAGGGTTGGAAGCGAAGAGAGGCAAAGCCAGCCGCGTGGGTCTGAAGGGATATTTTGAATTTCTCTCACCAGACGGCGTGGCTTTCGCCTCTGTTTCCAACGGTTAAATTATCCTTGCACTTTAATTTTAATTCAGCAAGGTAAATTACTTATTATTTTAAGAAGGAAACACTTTGATATAGTTGTTCCTTCCATTGTTAGTTTAGTTAGTCCTTTAGGCAGTGATTAATTTGATTCGTCTCGATATGGGAGTCGAGGGTCGAGGTAGGTAAGTACTATCGAGGCTTATTTTAGCTCAGATGATAGACTCAAGCTCCGGCCCGAGACTTGTGCCAGTAAGGGAATAGTTAATTGCTAATCCCCTGCTATCATCACCTAGTTCCTAACAAGTTTCAGGGCATATGCTATCACTGGCATTAGCTGCACATGGGCTTGGCTTCCTCATGTCCAGCCCATTAGAAAGTAGATGGAAGAGGTAATGTTAGGGCATATGCCACAGCTGTGCATGGCCCCGGTTTGCTCATGACCATCCCATTAAAAAGCTGATGACAGGAGAGGTAAATACAGTTGGCGCCATACACTAGAGCTGCATGTGGCCTCAGTTTGGTTGTCTCCATCCAATTATAAAGATGATGATGGGTGCCCAGTATGTCATACTGACCGTAACTGTAAGCCCTCTACAGTTCTCCGCTACTTTACAATGGTTCGTTTTGTGATATTTCGCTCTTATGGTCATCATTGTTTAATTACATTTGCTCTTTTTATGATCCATCTGACTCACTTTTGTGATCGGTTCAGTCTTAATTTATGCTGTGCCATGAAAGGGGTGTGGGTGATAAAAATTCCAACTCCAACTTCAATTCCAGAAAATTTTGGGGTTGTAATTCCAAATCCAACAAGCGGTGAGCGGAATATACACCCAGGTCCTCCAGGAGACCACAACCGCAACCTGACCACTTAGCCCCAGTAAAAAAACATCCTTCATATGACCTTGGCAGGGTAACAAACGAGCATCGGCAGAGTAATAAACAAGTGTGGGGGTCACGCCTCACCTTGCTGAAGGCCTCGTGGTAGGGGCGGGCCAGCAGGGGCTTGAGGTCCTTCTCCAGGGAGGTGACACTCTTGAGTAGGGACAGCATCTTGGGGGCCATGCCAGGCGGGAACTCCTCCTCGTCCTTCTGCTCCTCCTCCTCCATCATCTCTTCCTTGGCTGCCATGCTGGGGTGGGGGGGGTGATGGGGTGTGGGGGGTTGCAGGAGAGGTTGATGTCTTTGTTTTAGTGCTTTTAATTTGTCTAATATCTTCCTATTTTCCTTTTATTGGCTTTCTCTTTTTAAATTTTCCTTTTGTCTGTTGTCTTCTAAATCTGTAAGAGACATAAGAGGTTAGGGAGAGTACAGAGTTATGTTTGTATCAGTTTTAAACCTTCCTGTTTTCCTTAAATTTGCTTTCTTTCTTTAAGCATCCTTTTTTCTGCTATTTTCTAAATCTGTATGGCATGAAAGTTTATATTTATATCATCTTAACACTTCTTACGGTTTAATAACTTACTGTTCTCCTTCATTTGGTAAAACTTCAGAATTAAACCCATTTAATAATGCCAGAACAGGCCGCCACTGAACCTGTGCTTTCTCTTAATACAACAAAACTTCACTTAACACTCATGAATAGTAATTTGTTACTGCTAAAATGGTAACTTAATACCACTATGGATGATACACTTGCTCCCAAAATATTAACCTATTGCCACTAAATTATTAACTAATCACTGCTTAATTACTTTTTATACATCAGGGATGGATAATTTGTAGTAAAAACAGTTATTAAAATGACACTTAGCATGTTGAACTTTATCAGAAAAAAGTTATCTACCGGTACCACTGGAGTGAGTGGGGTGTAGTTCTGGAGTAATACCCTGGCATACTTTTCTTAAATAATGTTTTCTCTGCTAAATCTTTGAGCTGTAAGAGTGACGAGGCATACAAGAATTCGGAGACAAAATACTCAACGGTAAACTTTTAATAAGAGATAGTTTGTAAGATAAAGGAGGGGTTGGGGAAACTTCTGGGTTGCAAGAGCTTAACAAATTTACTGGGGAAAGCTTTAAGAAACAGACTGTGAGATAAAGGAGAGATTGGGGAAACTTTTGGGGCTGTGAGAGACATGAACTATATACTCACCTAGCTGGAGAGATTAATAGCTTGTGTTTATATCAGTTCAAACACTTATAACCATTCAACAATTTTCTCTTCCCCTTTAATCTGTCTTGCTTAGCTATGACTTTCCTTTCTTATCTCCTCTCCTTACCTTCTTTCTATATCTATTTTAACGCTTATCCCGGTTGTTTAATATCTTCCTCTTCTCCTTTTTATTGGCCTTATTTCCTTGAGTCTTCCTTTTTTCTGCTGTCTTCTAAATCTGTAAGAAAAGACTGAGGTTAGGGCAAGTGAAGGCTTTTAATATTAGTTTTTACACACGAGACACAAATTATACATTGACCCTGTTGAAAAGATTAAGGAGTCAAGCTTTTATTAATTTTAACACATCTAATTACTCTGCATCTATTAGTTTTTACACACGAGACAAAAATTATACGTTGACCTAATTGAAAGGTATAATGATTTTTCTTTAATCAATTTCAATACATCTAATTACTACTCAGCATTATTAGTTTTACACACAAGACACCACTCAAAATCAACCTCTCTTTAATTTTGTCTGTTGAGGGAGCGGTGAGCAGCGGGCTTTTTTTTTTCTCCACTCTTTTTGATGCCCTTGAGCCGTCTCCTTTCTTGTAAATAAATAAATAAATAAATAAATAAATATTGACCTAGTTGAAAGGATTAAGGACTCGAGTTTTTATCAATTTTAACATATCTAATCACTCTACATCTCCCTCTTCCTCTTAATCTGCCTTGTTTAGCCACGAATTCCCTTTCTTAATTTCTCTCCTTACCCATGTAATAATATATTGACCTAGTTGAAAGGATTAAGGACTCGAGTTTTTATCAATTTTAACACATCTAATCACTCTTCATCTCCCTCTTCCTCTTAATCTGCCTTGTTTAGCCACGAATTCCCTTTCTTAATTTCTCTCCTTACCCTTGTAATAATATATTGACCTAGTTGAAAGGATTAAGGACTCGAGTTTTTATCAATTTTTCACTCTACATCTCCCTCTTCCTCTTAATCTGCCTTGTTTAGCCACGAATTCCCTATCTTAATTTCTCTCCTTACCCATGTAATAATATATTGACCTAGTTGAAAGGATTAAGGACTCGAGTTTTTATCAATTTTAACACATCTAATCTCTCTACATCTCCCTCTTCCTCTTAATCTGCCTTGTTTAGCCACGAATTCCCTTTATTTTCTTTCCTTACCTTTGTTTCAGTACCTTACCTTTGTTTTAATGCTTAGTCTAGTTGTTTAATATCTTCCTGTTCGTATATTGGCTTTATTTGCTTGTTTCTTCCTCTTTTTCTACTGTCTTCTAAATCTGCAATGAGGTTCTACACATGACACGAAATCTACACTTACATGGAGGGATTAAGGGCATGTGCTTTTATCAGTTTTAACGCATCTAATTACTCTAAATATTCCTCTAATCCTTCATATATTTTGTTTAGCTACGAGTTTCTTCCCCTGCCTTCTCTCCTCACCTTCTGCTGGCTCCTGCTGGTCCCTCCCTGCTGGCGGCGCGGCGTGGCGTGAGGAGCCGAGCGATGGTTTGTTTACATTCTGGTGCCATCATCGCCATCATCAGCAACTTTAAGCCTATGCATCGGCACACTTATCAGCACTCCCTCCCTTCCCCTCCCTTCCATTCTTCCTAACCTCTCTCCATCCTGATTGATTGATAGTTTATTGTTGCAGGTGTTTTAACAGCTAAACGAGAAATTAAATAAGAAAGGAAGGAGATGCAAGAAAATAATGGTGAATGAAGAAAAACGAAGAAATATACGATAAACAAAGAAATACACAATACAATACTACTTAATATGTTTATTTTTTATTTTTTACGTCTTGGCCTATTGCGCCGGTAGGCTTCTTCCCGGTGGATCCTGATGGTCGGTCCAAGGCTTCTTCCCGGTGGATCCTGATGGTCGGCCCAGCCAGTTCTGGCGCAAGCGAGTGTTTATAGTGGCGCCATCTTGCATTGGCTCATGCTGCCCTCCCGGAGCTCATCTTTAATCCTGGAATCTAGAGTCCGGGTTGATAGGTGGTCTTCTGGACAGCATGTGGGTAGTTTTAAGTCACTCGGCGGCGGCTGAAAAATCCCAGCTTGGTGGCACCGGGCGGGGATTGAACTCGCGTCCTCCTGAACGCGGGGCCGTCTTGCTATCCGTTCAGCCACCGCCTACCCATATTATAAAGGCTTATTACGTGACCATGTTCAGCCCAAGGCCAACTCACTCATGGTTTTATCTCTCTCTCTCTCTCTCTCTCTCTCTCTCTCTCTCTCTCTCTCTCTCTCTCTCTCCTTTAACTGTTATCTCTTCCTCCCCTCCATCTTTCTTTCTCTCCCTTCCTCTTTTATCTGTAATTATTCTTCCCTTCATCTACTTCACTTCCCATTATCAACTCTTTCTTCCTCTCTCTCCCTCCCTCTCTTAACTTAACTTTCTCAACCCGTCTTTTCATTTTCGACCCGTTACGAAATATTATAGACACGTGTATGAATCCATTTTCCTTTTCCTGTTACGTATATACTATATACTTGTGTCTGTATAGATATTACGTATAACCCTTCCTGCAAGCAAGGAATGTATGGGAGAATGCAATACAGACAGTTCTTCCCCTAAACCTATCAACAGTGGTGTTCCACAGGGCTCTGTTCTATCACACACTCTCTTCCTGTTAGTCATCAATGATCTTCTTTCCATAACAAACTGCTTGTGTATAAATTTCAGTACGTATAACCCTTCCTGCAAGCATGGGGTGTATGAAAGAATGCAATACAGACACATCGTCAAGAATCGGCCCTTTCGAACTTATACAAACATCTCATTCTTCTTTGTATATAAATCATTACGTCTAACCCTTCCAGCAAGCATGGAGTGTTTGGGAGAATACAATACAGACATACATTGTTGAGAATCAGCCCTTCCGACAAAAATAAACGTGCTTGTTTTTTTTAATAAAAAACTTTTTTTTTTTGCAAAAAAAACACGAAGCAAAAAAAAACTTTATTTTTTATTTATTTTTTCCTTAATTAAGATAAGGCGTGGGAAGACTTCACACCTTTCAGGCTCCGGAGACCTTCACAGCCCACCCACCCACTCCACTTATCCCAATCTCTCTCTCTCTCTCTCTCTCTCTCTCTCTCTCTCTCTCTCTCTCTCTCTCTCTCTCTCTCTCTCTCTCTCAGGTACATAAGTGTGTTATATAGTTACTGATAATTATATAAATATTTGTGTTACAATATCAAGATCACTACACTGACCTTGGTTTTGCTTGCTGCTTCCTAAGTCATTCAAGCCCTAGCTGCTGCTAGCAACGTGCTGCTAGCAGGGGGTCGCGTGTGTTTGAAGCTTTTGGTAAAGGGGCCGCAGGTGCTAAATAGTTGGGCATCACTGCTCTCTGTAATGAGGTAGGGGCAGGAATGTGTACCTGCGCGGGGCGAGAAGCTGAAACACCGTCGGTCTCTCAGTGGTTTCAGTATTTAACCGTGCAGCAACACTCATGCATAACACTTTATTCGAACATTCCCTCCATGATGCTTCGTATTTTCACTCTATTACATATACTTATATATCATTATGTACCATTATTACGAAGAATTTCTCAACTTCTTGTCCAACTCAGATGTTTGTTTTGCTTGTGGCAGCCTCAATACCGCGCCACCACGCGTTGTTTTAAAATCTTGTACTTGTTGTGATTACAGAGTTACTGATTGAAAAAGAGAAGTGAAATAATAACAGAAGTAGAATAATAACCTATTTATTTATTATTCATAAGTGTTTTTAATACAGTGAATACATTTCTTACATTTCGTTTCTCTTTCGGGTGGGTAAGGTCGCCCCATGTGTGGTAGGTCAACACACGAATGTTCCAATAATGTGGGATCCTAGCCATACAGAGAACGGCGTCAGATGCGTTTATGAAATCCATTTGTGGGTGTCTAGCTAACTAACAATGTGGTATCCTAGTAGGTTTACACTGTTTAAGAAAACGGCCGCCTGTCTCTCGGCGGTGACGTGGTAATCCTTGCGGCGCCGCTGCGTGGGGGTTCTGGCGCTGGCTCTCGAGGCACTGCAGGAGGATGCGAAGCCCTTGGGACTTGGGACCCTTGGAATCCCTTGGATCAAGGTACAGGGGCCGAAGCCACGAAAATTTTAAGAGTAATGTTAAACCTTGTTCTTAGTAACTCTTAGCCAATCATAGGTCCTTAAGTATCGCTAAGAAATCCCCTTAGCGTACTCCCAGCTGAGATGTATGGAGAGCAAAGAACTGGTGTGAAGCGCATCTAGCTGCCCTAGCACAACGACCACATTCAAAAGCATTGCATAGTATGGCTAACATAATGCATATTATATGAAGATAAAACAGACGCAGACTCAGGGGATATCGCTGAAATGGCTGTGTCGATGCGCCTCCGTGGTCGTGGTCAGCGTGCCTGGCTGTCACTCCGCGGGCCCGGGTTCGAATCCCGGCCCGGGCAGTCGGCGTGCAGCTCACCCGGCTGTTCATCCTCACTCTCGGGCTGGTCCATAAATGGGTACCTGCGGAAACCTGGGGAAGGTAATCTAGCAATCCTGGATTTCACCGTGCCCCGCGTCCCGGGGTGTTGGTTGTTACCTACGTACGTACCACAGGCTCAAAGGGCCGACGGATCGGAGATGAGCACCGCAGCCACTCGCAGCTATATAGCGTATGCACCCACCTTTACCTGTGTCAAACCGGCGACTACCCCGTGAGACTGATTCGAGACCTTTTACCTGCATAGTCCGTCAACGCCAACTCCGGCTGTACGGGCATATGGCACGCTACCCAGAGGCCGACCCTGCCCAAAGGGACGCCCATAGAGTTCGTGGCTTGAGCAAGTTGATGGATTCAGTCATGAGGTACTTAGGATGGGAAGGGGGCCCCCATGAAGACTTAATAGGATCGAGGAACTCCCCGGGCTGGTGTCGTAGGGGGCGCGGACACGTGGACCTCGTCGTGGGCCCTCACTGATGGATTGATTGATTGATAATGTTATAAATACACGAAGACTTAACCCGGTAGCTGCGGGGGTCATGTTTCTTAGGTTAGGTTAGGTTAGGTTAGGTTACAGGCCCCTCTAAGTAAAATAATGAGAAAGAATCATCACTCACGCAAACCATTTCATAATATATATCAACGCATGTGTGATCAGTCTATGCATCATCGATTTTGGGAGGTTTATATCATGGCAGAAATTTGGCCCGTCGCTGGTACACGGTAAAGCCGCAAATTTGGCCCGTCGCTGCTACCGTGTTAAAAGATGAGAGAGAGAGAGAGAGAGAGAGAGAGAGAGAGAGCACGCATGTCACACTCCCTCACACACACAGCCGGCCACACCGCCAGCCAGCCTGCCAGGCGCCAGCTCTCTCAGACGGTTCACAGCCGGGCCAGCACGAGGAGGGGTCGCGCTTCTCTCTCCCTCTCACCGCTCTCCCTCCTGTCTGGCACCGTGTAAATTTAGTCTGTGCGTAAACCAGTCCTCGCCCTTGCCTCCGCCTCCTCTCCCTGCGGCCTCTACCTCTCCCTCGCCCTCACAGCTACCAGAGTAAGAGGTGAGTAGAATCATATGTACACGTGGTAATCTTGCTCTGTGTGTGTGTGTGTGTGTGTGTATGTTCTGGTTATCACGCGTAAAGAAGTGACGGGAGGTGTGTACGTTTTTCTTTCGTGTGTGTGTGTGTGTGTGTGTGTGTGTGTGTGTCCAAAACATAATAGGTGAGTCAGGTGTGTGTGTGTGTGTGTGTGTGTGCGCGCGTGTGTGCACGGAGGTAGCGGCGGCAAGCTTTGCAGATCGATAAACAATGTGTGTGTGTGCGTGTGTGTGTGTGTTTGCCGGGTGGGGAACACGTGGTAGTGGGAAGCTGCTGGTGTCTGTGTCTTCAACGGAGTGACTTAACAGGAACACAGACTGACCTCACCGCCAAGCCTGACACATTTACTTGTTCACAGACACACATTCACTTACCCACAGACACACACATATCCACGTATTCACAGACATACATTTATCCCCTTATTCACAGATGTAGATTTCTTTACTTGTTTACATATACAATTCACTTATTCACAGACAGATTTCATAACATTAACAGATACAATTCACTAATTCACAGACATATATACAGACAAACATTCATTCACTTACCCAGACAGTCACACATACAGACAGACAGACAAGTAGACAGTCATTTCAGTCATCCAGTCAGCCGTCAGGACATTCACCCACGCATCCATTCATACATCCAATCATTCAGACACAGACACAATCATCCAGTCAGTC